>NC_023754.2:11108962-11376036 GCF_000499845.2 Phaseolus vulgaris | reverse complement strand
TTTTTATATTCCTTGAGAAGCTACCTTTGAAGGCAGGTTTGAACAACCAAATCAGTTAAAACAAGTTTTCAAAAAACTGTTATGAAAACTTACATTTAATCGGTTAAAATTACGATTTAACCGGTTGAATGGTTTTGACAGTTACACAACTGATTCAAAAAACAATTTCAAAAACAATTTCAAAACACCTTTGCCAGCATAGTGACAAACAATCGATTATCTCGAAACTTTAATCGGTTGTTTTTCCCTTTGCATGGAAAAACACTTTAATCTATAAAACACATTTAAATAAGCTTTGTTTGAGAATCAAGACTGATCTTACAAAGATTCTAAACCCCATAACAATACCTAAACCTAAAACACAACACAGTTTCAGGCTTCATGAGGATTTGATACATCAAAACTTCCCATCTTCAACATAATGAAATCCATTGGGCATCCACTATGCAATCAATCATAGATTACAATCCACACACACACCAAAGAAGTGATCTTGAACACCTCCAGAACACACATTTCTCTTGGCAAATACACC
Source organism: Phaseolus vulgaris (assembly GCF_000499845.2). Classification (NCBI taxonomy): domain Eukaryota; kingdom Viridiplantae; phylum Streptophyta; class Magnoliopsida; order Fabales; family Fabaceae; genus Phaseolus; species Phaseolus vulgaris. The sequence goes on along the minus strand of NC_023754.2, from coordinate 11,375,501 downwards.
ATAGAATTCAAAACAACCTCTGATTCTGTACACACCACAAGTATTCCATAAATACAAGAGAGAAAGAGGAAGGATTACACCTAATCAATATGAAAACGAAAGATTACACATCAATCATATTCCTCTCTTTGTGAAAACCCAAAAGCTTGAAGTAAATCTTTGAAAACTGAAATCACTTTATTCAAACTGAATTCTCTAATCTGTAATTTTTTTCTTAGGAGCGTAAAACTAACTTTTTATACTCCAAAGGTTTTTTAAAAACATTTAAAGTAGAAATCAATTCAGTTTTTTAAAAAAAAACAGATTTACCAAACTTAACAAAAATTTGTTATGGATTTTCAAAAAAACAATGGGTTGAATTTTCAAAACAACCGATTGAATTGGTTTGACAGCAAAGTCAACCAAAGTCAAACAGTTTCAAACCCTTTTCAAAAACCACTAAATGATAAACAATCGGTTGAAACGACAAAACAACAGGTTGTTTTCCACTTGTTTAGAAAACACTATTTTTCAATAAAGGTTTTCATTTAAATCATATTTGGATTCTAACAAAGAGTGGATTACAAATTCAAACTACCCAGAACACACCCACACAAGCAGCAACTAAGCCTCTAACTAATCTTCATGGATTTGGAGACATCAAAGCCCTTGTTCAACAGCTTGAAGACTCATCTTTGCAAAACTCTCATGTTGCTTCCATTGATGACAATGAAATATACATTGATGTTGTTACAACTGGAAATATAAAAGGGAATGTCTATAGACTTGGTGTATAAAGAAAAAGGTTTAATAGTTCCACAAGTTCTGACTCTATTACAAGCCAAGCTCCAGTAGTCCATCAAATAGAAGAAATGCGTGAGACTATTCAAAAGTTAAATGTTGAACTTATGGCAAAAGATGCCAAGGAGCAGACACTAGAGGAAAAGATGGAGTGATTGATGAAAAATCATGAACAACAAAGTTAACACATGCGCAAACAAGATGAACAGATGCAACTCATCTTACAACACATTCAAATGAAAAATCACATGTCAGGCCTTTCAAATCCTACAACCAATGGACATCATAAAGAAGATGTTGGAGATCCCACATCGACTAGAGATTAAGACATTTTCATTGTATATAAGTGGGTGCAAACTTCACCTCATAAGCTGGTTTTATGGGATCGAGTTAGGCTTAAAGTTCACTTTGTAATAGAAGATCACTTTATGGATTATAGTGCAAAAGAAGATTAGTTGTTTGTTTTATTATATAACAGATTTTATATAACAGATTTCACACTTTTAACTTGTTTATAATAACTTTCGTTGTATAATATGGTTTACTTTTAATTTGAATACAACTCTTTCTTAAATTATGTTTTGGAGTTCATTCCTATTTAGTTTGATTGAATTTTGAGTATTTATAAGTAGGTTTGAAAATTGTTTATAAATAGGTCAAAATACCATTTAAAATAGGTATTAATAATATATATAAAAATAGCCACCAAAATTGATTTGGTGGCTGATTCTAAACCATCGTTGTTTAGCGACCGAAATAGGATTAGTCGTTGTAATTAAAAGAAATAATATTTAGTCACCAAAATATATTTGGTCATTATAGGTCTCTAATTTTTCCATCGAATTATCCACTGAAAAAAATTTGATCGCTATAGGTCTTCAATTTAACCACCGAATTAAAGAAACACCCTATTTCTTGATGTTTGAGTGATGAATTTAAAATGTTGCATAGAACGTTTACCTATTAACTTAGACAACTTAAATATGATGTTAACAACTTTAGTAAAAAAAACAGGTTGTGAACTATGTTAAAATTAGTTATTTTTTAAGTAACTAAAAATTATTTAAAAGGACACCTTTTAACAAAATTAACAATGTTACTCTTAATATATTAGAAGAATAAGTTTCATTAACGTTTAAAACATAAATGAACAAAATAGAGAAAGTTGAAAAGATAAAACACTGCATCAGATTTCTACAAATAAAATATAAGGGGATTGTTTTTAGGTATTTTAGTCTTACGGTATTGAATCAATTTCAACAAAATTAATTGACAAATTCTTCCTACACCCAATATTGAACCTGTACCCAACACAATTTTAAAATTCAAAAATATTCTTTATTTTAAAAATGAAAATCCAAAATTAAAAATAATACATTCTGAAAAAGTAGATCCAAAAGAGTTTTTTTTTCCAGAAATAAAAATCCGAAAACAAAAAATCAAAAAGCCCATTCCAAATAAAAAAATCCATAATAAGAGTATTTTCGTCTTTTTTATTGGAATTGGGTGCAGCTATATAATGCAGAATCAATTGCCAAATTAGTTTTAACAAACTCCAAACTACATTTCCTTAAAGGCCGGGTTTTATTTCTTACTACACCCCCATAATTACCAAGTGCATCTCATACTAAGAGAAAAAGATTAAAATATCATTCCTTCTATATTGTGTTGCTCTTGCTTTTCTCTATACTTTTGTTCTCTATTGGAAAGGAAGATGAAGGAGAAAGAGAAGTTTCAGAAGTTATCATTTAAGTTTAGACTTGTTCTAAAAGTTTAGGGTTTAGGGTTTCAAAATGTATTTTACATATTATGGATTATTCTAAAAATCTTATTTCAAAAATTTTATTTAAAAATCAGTTTTGAAAATTATATTTTGAAAATGTCAAAAATTTATTCTAAGAACAGATAATTTTGAAATTACTTTTATTAAAGGTAAAAATGATCAAAATTGGTGAAGTGTAATTAGAAAACTAACTTTTATTAAAGATAAAATGGTCAAAACTAGTGAAGTGCAGTTAGAAATTACGAGGGTGTAGGAAGAAAAAGCCTAAACGCCGTCATGAAGTGTTGTGTTCGAAAACGCCATTGTAGGTGCATCACTCTGAGGCAGTGAACTGTGAAGACTGAGCGGAAGGAAGCATCATCCTGTAAATTGAAATTGGGTTAGTCATCAATTTTCTTCAGCAATTTCATTACAAATGCACCATTTTCTTAGTTATAGGTTAACAAGTAGAACCCCCCACTTTGGTTTTCTCTGTCACAATGCGGTTCATTTCTTCATTTCAAGAACTCTATCTGTATCAAACACAAATCACCAAAAAAGTTACACCTTTAACGTATATGACATCATCAACTCATCTGGGTTGTCCTCAGAAAAAGCCCTGAAACTCACAAAAAGGTTGGAATTGAAAAAACCAGATGGGGCAAATGCTGTAATTGATCTTCTCAGGAACTACGGGTTTTCTGATACCCACTTACATAGCCTTGTAAAGAAAATCCCTTCTGTGCTTTTGTCAAAACCTGAAAAGACCCTTTTGCCAAAACTCAAGTTCTTCCATTCTATTGGGTTTTCAACCACTGACCTTCCTAGATTCCTCATTGGAAACACTTCATTTTTGAGTTCTAGCTTGGACAAAACTATTATCCCCCGTTACCAGATCATCAAGAGACTAGTTCACAGTGATAAGGAAGTGGTTTCCACCTTGAAGCACGATAGGTGGCACGTCAACCGTGGAAATTTTCTGAGTTCAGTTCAAAATGTTGGGACTTTGAGACAGCTTGGGGTGCCTCAACATTCCATTTCCTTTCTTGTAACCAATTTTCCAAGTGTAACATTTATGAATCATTCGAGATTTGTTGAGGCTGTGGAGAAAGTGAAGGAAATGAGGTTTGATCCTTTGAAAGTAAATTTTGTGGTGGCACTCCAAGTGTTTGCAGAGATGAGTGAAGCAATGTGGAAATCAAAATTAGAGGCTTTTGAGAGGTGGGGCTGGTCCACTGATATCTGTCTTTTAGCTTTCAGAAAGCATCCTCAGTTTCTGATGTTGTCAGACAATAAGATTATGAAAATATTGAGCTTCTTGATGAAAGATATGGGTTTGCCAGTAGAACACATTGTTGGATGCCCCGAAATTCTTAAATGCAACTTGGAGAAGACAGTTATCCCTAGATGTGCAGTTGTTAAGCTTTTGAAGTCAAGGGGTTTGATAAAGAGTGATTTGAAAATAAGTACCTTCATCAAGATCAGTGATAAAGTGTTTTTGGAGAGATATGTGACCCGATTTCAGAAAAATGAACCACTAGTATTAGATGCGTACAAAGGTCAGAAGTCAATTGATCTTATATACATACCTTAAATTTGGAACATCTTATTTGCTGTACTTCATTGTTGAAATTGACTTTTAATTTTGTGGCTTTCATTTTATGCTTGATGTTTTGTACTGATTTTTAGCATTGCCAAATAACTATTATGTTACATCACTTAAGAGCTATCTTCAATTCTACTTCCAAGTTGTGGTCATTTTGATTAGGCAAAGCACATTAAATGAAGAAGATTCACTTGATCTTGTCGTCCTAGGAGAATATTGATAAATTGCTTTTTTCTGTCGGAAGAACTTGAACTATTTGGGCGAAAATTTGTTTCAACATATGTGAATAACCATGCTATTAACTTTAAAGATGTCATCACTAGAATGTTGCTAACCTTTGAGGCTCGAGGAAAGCATGAACAAAATATATTTCTTTTTAAGAACCACTCTAGAGTTTTAGCATTCTCCAATCCATAATTTATGGCAATGCCATAATACTCTCTACAAGTTTGGTATACTGCTCTTTCAGCTGAGGTTTTTGCTTTGTTTTGCTAGCTTGTAAGTGTTCACATTAACCTGATATACTTTTGGATTTGAAATTCCATTTGTAATCTCAGAATCCCTATCAGTTGTTATATTGTTATTTGACAAATATAATTAATTAATCAGCAGCTAATGTGCCTTTTTTTTTTCCTTTCATTCATTTGATGAACAAAGGTCCTTATTTTCGTATTCCATTAATGAAGATTTAAAAGCAGTATTTGGCTATATGCTACCAAAACTGAGACTGCACTAACATTGATTCTAATATATTTTATGTTTTTTGGTAGTATCACACATGGTGAAGTTACTATTAGTAATGTTTCAACAATACTATATACTAGTGTGACAGCTAGAATAAACTTGACGATGATATTACACCTTGACTTATCTCAATTATAATTTTGGTATGCCTATATGTATTTTACTTCTGACACCCATTAGATCTGATAGACTATTGGAAGCTTAATTTTTGTCCTGGACATAGACAATAACTAATTTTGACATGATTTGTTTGTGGAAATATTTTTTTGACAGCTTTATAAGAGAGCTTTTGAAAGAGAAATTGTTTCCTTAGAAATAATCTGGAACAAACATGGACTTTGTTTGTTTACCTTCTTATTGGTGGCACCAAAAAGATAGTGGAAACACTTCAGTGAATCAATTAGTACCCACATTAGTATTTATTATAGGTTGTTTGCCTTGTGCTCCTATATAGATGTTAGTAACCATGGTATGGTATTCTAACACTACCTGAATAGATATTGTTCTTGTAATCCTTCTTCTTTATCTATAAAAAGAAACTCTACATGATTGTTTTTCTTTAGTAGCAATTTTTTCACTACCAAAAGTCTATCTATTTTGATGCACCATATGCTAATATTGTGCTTTGTTTTCGGGTAGGAATTGTGATGGAGATCAAGCTCAAGAGGACATGGAGGCCAATCATCAAGCTCAAGAAGAGGTGGAGGCACAAATGGAGGACGCCCATGGAGGTCAAAGTCCACCTCAAAGGATTACAAGAAGCATGTTCAAAGCTTTGGGAGCTAGAGAACATTTATTTTCTCTTTTTGTAATTTCTTTAGTTGAAGGTGCTTAGAGGAAAACATTAGAAACCTCTTTTGTTTTAGCATCTTGTAGGTTTTAATTAGGAGCTTTAGGGGGGTGTATTAGTAGAGAGGTGTAGAAGTAGAATAGGAGGTGCCATAGGATGTTTGTTTTAGGCGCCGGTTTCTATAATAGTTTAGGAGGGAATTTTAAAATGTTTTAGCTTAGTTTTTCAGCACCTTAGGCTATATATAGAGGTGCTCTCTTTGTAAAATTCAGATTGGAATTAATCTAAGAAAACTCTACTCAAATTTTGAGTGACCTTTGGAGAGCTTTTGGAGCCTTCTTCTCTAGTCTTATCTTGATGGATCAATGGAGTCCTCAAGTGGCGGCATCACTCTCATCTAGGAGCATTCCACACTTCTAGTGGCGAGATCATCCATCCTCCTTCCATCTTCATGAGCATTCTCTTCTCCTTCCTTTCTTCTTCTTCAATTGTTCATGTTGTTTTGTGTTCTTGAGTTTTTCAGTTTCGGTTTTTCTATTTTCCAGCACTATGTTCTGTTTCTGTTTTTAATTTCTGTTTTGGTTCGGTTCATTTGATCATTTGTTCAATTCTGTTCGGTCAATTCCAGTTTTAATCTCTTTGTTGATTTAATTTGACAATATTTGGTTCATCCAAATGAGTTTGGGATTTGGTACTAGTTATTGGTGAGTTCTTGTCTTAGAACAATGATCCAACTCTAAGAAAAGTGCCTCTATATTTTCCAGCTCAAGGTGATTCCTAAAAATGTCAAGAATCTTGTTCTATGTGGCTATTGGAATCACATCATGTGGTATCATGAGTCTTAGGTTCATTCTTGTTTAATTGTTGAGTTGTGTGCACTTTATTTCAAGAGCTCTTTTAATTTCTTGCAATTTAAGTTTCTGTTTTAGAATTTTACTTGAGTTTTCTTGCTGTTTTTCTTTTACACCAAGTGTTTGTGAAAAGGTTTATAGCACTCATTCTTCTTATGAGTATGGTTGCTCTTTTGGAATGGCATTATCCTTCCTAGAGTTTATCTTAAGCTTCCTTTCACTTGTTACAATTTGTGATGTGTCTTTTAATTTTTGAATCATGTCAAGTTTTGTCTTAGTCATGTTATTCCATATATGTCATTACTTCTAGTAGTACTTTTATTGTTTTGATTGTTTCTTGCTTTGGTGTCATATAATTTTCTGATTTGATGTTGATCCTTTGTGCATTTTCTTTTTAGATTTGAGTTCATACTTGTATTCTAGACCTATACAAATTCCAATACATCATTTTCTATTATGTCTTTGCTAGTTCATCATTTTGTTTTTTTATTCCTATTAAGGATTCCTCTGTTTTTGAAAAAAGTGCTTACTGTTTTTCCTTATTGCAACTGATTTACGTACTGTAAAATTCTGAAATTCTGGATTTGAGATATTCAAAGTGTTAGAAAAGAATAGAAAAAAGAATCATTCAAAAATATGAAGTACACAAAAAATGATAAATAAAATAAAAAAAGTGTACATTCCTGCCAAAAAAAATACGGTAATCTGGCAGCGATTTTAAAAAACTTATTTCTCTCAATTGGCTTACTGTTTTTAATTGATTCCAGTGCCATTTTTGAGTTAACATCTTGAAGTTTCTGTGGTATAAATTTCATAATCCAGTTCGCTCTACAACGTTCCAGTTAAATCAGTGAATATCAAGCACAGTTTGCATTTTAAAAAAAAAATTTCCAGTAGCTAAATTTTTTGTTTTCTTCATCTACTCTAGTGCTTTTCTTTAGGTATTCTTTTGTGTGCCTACTTTTCTCATTGAGTTCTTTATTTTCTTGATTGTCTTTCATTCTTACTCTTTGAGTTTGTCTTACATATAGTATTCCTTTTGCAATTACCTTTCCTTGCTTATACTTTTTCTTGTTTGTCTTTATTGTTTCTTTGGTTTTGTGGTGGTTTGCTCTTAAGATTGGTGTGCTTGCTTTGACATATTTCATTTGAGGATTCCAAGGCCTCAAGATCAGATTGGTGCAAGAACATTATTTCTTTGAGAGTGATATCTTTTTCAGCCTTAGTTCATTTCCGCAGTTTCATTGCCAAAAGCTCACTGTTTTTGCTAATTTTTAACTTGTTTGCTGTTTTTGTGTGTTTGCTGTTTTTTTTAATTACAAATGGCTGGATTTTCAAGTGATGCATCCTACAAACAGAATTCTCCTTCCAAAGCTTCCATTCTTGGTGAATTACATGAAGCTCAAAGAACAATTAGACGGTTGGAGGAGAAAATGCTAAAGATGGAGGTCCAACAAGCTAGACCATCTCCTTCTATCCATGATGGACATCATTCTCATAGACCATCTTCAAGAGCTTCTTCAAATGATGTTGGCCGTGAAGATGAGCATAGGAGAAGGAGACCTCCACCCCAAGTCCATGGACAAAGACATCATCACCAAGGGGAAAGAATTCACTACGGCAATGGCTTCTACCATGATGCAAAGTCCAAGCTTCCTTCGGTCAAGCTCCCTTGTTTTAATGGTTCTAGTGATCCAAATGTGTATTTAGATTGGGAGGCTAAGTGTGAACAAATTTTTGAGATCCATGAGGTCCAAGATGAGCATAAGCTCAAGCTAGCCACCCTAGAGTTTAGTGATTATGCCATGAAATGGTGGCATGGAATTGTAAAGGACATTATCTATCACAAGGGTCCTCCCGTGGACTCTTGGAACTCTTTAAAGGATCATATGCGCGCTAGGTTTGTGCCCCCACATTTTAGGAAAGACCTCATGTTGAGACTTCAACGGTTTCAACAAGGCACGCTAAATGTGGATGAATATTATAAGGAGCTTGAGACGCTTGTGCTTAAAATTGAATTAGAAGAAAGTGAAGAAGCCATGGTTGCTAGGTTTGTGAGTGGTCTTAGGAAGGATATTCAAGACATTGTTGAGTTACAAGAGTATTCATCATTGGGCTCTTTAGTTCATCTTGCAATGAAGGTGGAAGCCTAACTTGCTAAGAAAAACTCTTTTAAAAATGCTTCCAATGATGGATACTACTCCAAGTCTTGGAGAAACAAAACTTCTTTTTCTAAACATCCTTCCAAAGATTCTTCTTTCAAACCCAAGGAATCTAAGCCATCTACTTCTAGACCTAAGTCTCCCACTAGAACATCTAACACTAAATGCTTTAAATGTATGGGTTATGGTCATATTGCTGCAAATTGTCCTTCCAAACGAAGTATGTACATGCATGAGGGCATTGTAGTTAGTGAGCATGATTCGGATAAGCATTCATTGCATTCTCATGCATCTAGTGAGGAAGAGAGCGAATGTCCACTTGAAGGGGACTTGTTAGTTGTGAGAAGACTTCTTGGACAAGTTTCACAACCTTTTGATGAAAGTCAAAGGGAAAATATTTTCCATACAAGATGTCTTATTCAAAACAACATTTGTTCCTTGATAGTGGATGAGGGTAGTTGTGCAAATGTGGCTAGTACAAGAGTAGTAGATAAGCTTGGATTGCCTACTATCTCTCATACAAAGCCCTACAAATTACAATGGCTTAGTGAAGTAGGAGAAATAATTGTTAATAAACAAGTCCTCATCCATTTCTCCATTGGAAAATACAAAGATGAGGTATTATGTGATGTTGTGCCCATGGAAGCCACTCATGTTCTTTTGGGAAGGCCTTGGCAATTTGATAGAAAAGTTTTACATGATGGCTTTACCAACAAACTATCTTTTGAATTCCATGGTCACAAGGTTACTTTAAAATCTCTCTCTCCAAGAGAAGTCCATGAGGACCAAGTTATCATGAAGAAAAAGAGGGAGAGTGAAAAAGATAAAAAAGAAAAAAAAGATAAGAGTTCTAAGCCTACACTCCTTGTGTCTAGGCGTGATATTGAAAGGGAAATAGTGGCTCATCATCCTCTTTTCTTAGCCATCCCTAGAACTCTTAGAGTAGAATCACTTGTTGATAGTCCTCATTGCTTGGAAAATTTGGTAGAAGAGTTCAAAGATGTGTTTCAAGATCCTCCAAAAGGACTTCCACCTTTGAGAGGGATTGAGCACCAAATTGATTTGATACCGGGCTCTTCTTTACCAAATCGTCCAGCATATAGGACCAATCCAAGTGAAACCAAGGAAATTCGCCAACAAGTTGAGGCTTTGATTGAGAAAGGGTGGGTGCAAGATAGCATGAGTCCTTGTGCTATGCCTATCATCTTAGTGCCAAAAAAGGATGGCACATGGCGAATGTGTTCGGATTGTAGGGCCATAAATAACATAACCATTAAGTATAGGCATCCCATACCTAGACTAGATGATTTGTTGGATGAATTACATGGTTCTAAAATCTTTTCAAAGATTGATCTTAAAAGCGGCTACAATCAAATCCGTATCAAACCGGGTGATGAATGGAAGACGGCTTTTAAGACCAACTTTGGTTTATATGAGTGGTTAGTTATGCCTTTTGGTTTAACTAATGCACCAAGTACCTTCATGCGCCTCATGCATCATGTTCTTAGACCTTTCATTGGTAAGTTTGTTGTGGTTTACTTTGATGACATTCTCATTTATAGCTTATCTTTGAATGACCATAGGTTGCATGTTAGGCAAGTTTTGGAAACCCTTAGGAAGGAACATTTGTATGCTAACCTTGCTAAATGTATGTTTGCTCTTGATCATATAGAATTCCTAGGGTTTGTTGTGAGTTGTAAAGGGGTCCATGTGGACAAAACAAAGGTGGTGGCCATTCAAAATTGGCCTACACCGAAATCTTTGAATGAGGTCCGAAGTTTTCATGGGCTTGCTTCTTTCTATAGAAGATTTGTCCCAAACTTTGGTACCATTGCCGCACCACTCAATGACATAGTGAAAAAGGATGTGGTCTTTCATTAGGGAGAAGCACAACAAAATGCTTTTGATACTTTGAAAGAAAAATTGACTAATGCTCCCATCTTGGCCCTTCCTAATTTCACTAAGACATTTGAGATTGAGTGTGATGCTTCAAGCATAGGTATTGGGGCTGTTCTCCTTCAAGAGGGCCACCCCATAGCCTATTTTAGTGAGAAATTGAAGGGAAGTCATCTCAACTATTCCACCTATGATAAGGAATTATATGCACTTGTTAGGGCTTTGTTTACTTGGCAACACTATCTTTTTCCCAAAGAGTTTGTGATACATAGTGATCATGAATCTCTTAAATATTTGAAAAGTCAAAACAAACTTAACAAGAGGCATGCTAAGTGGGTGGAATTCATTGAGCAATTTCCTTATGTGATCAAACACAAGCAAGGCAAAATAAATATTGTGGCGGATGCTCTTTCTCGAAGATACACCTTGCTAAATCTTTTAACCTCTCAATATCTTGGTTTTGATCACATTAAGGAACTTTATCATGATGACCTTGATTTTTCTCCCATCTATCAAGAGTGTCTTAAAGGAGGACACAAAGACTTTTTTATTCAAGATGGCTTTCTTTTTAAAGGAAAACGTCTTTGTGTTCCCCAATGCTCTATTAGATTATCTCTTGTTAGAGAAGCTCATGAGGGGGGTTTAATGGGACATTTTGGGGTTGCTAAAACTTTGGATGTGTTGCATGAACATTTCTTTTGGCCTCATATGCATAAACATGTTCATAGTTTGTGTGATAAATGCATAGCTTGCCGCAAAGCTAAGTCTAAAATGCATCCCCATGGTCTATATACTCCTCTTCCTATCCCTTCAATGCCTTGGGTAGATATATCTATGGATTTCATCTTAGGCTTACCTAAGACATCAAAGGGAAAGGACTCCATTTTTGTGGTAGTGGATCGTTTTCAAAGATGGCTCACTTTATTCCTTGCCACAAAGTGGATGATGCATGCCACATTGCAAACCTCTTCTTCCAAGAAGTGGTTCGCTTGCATGGGATTCCTAGGTCTATAGTGCCCGATAGAGATCCTAAATTCTTGAGTCACTTTTGGAAGACCTTGTGGGGCAAGCTTGGAACTAAGCTTTTATTTTCTACCACTTGCCACCCACATTGATGGTCAAACCGAGGTGGTGAATAGAACTTTAGGACAACTATTGAGATGCTTTATTTCGGGGAATCCTAGAGTGTGGGAGAATTTACTACCCCATGTTGAGTTCGCATATAACCGAGTAGTAAATTCTACCACCTCCCATTCTCCTTTTGAGGTGGTCTATGGGTTTAATCCCCTAACACCTCTTGATCTTCTTCCTATTCCCCTTCTTGAAGATGTCTTGTGCAAAGATGGAGATGAAAAGGCTTCTTTTGTGAAAACTTTGCATAAAGACATCCCCTTCTTGAAGAGAATTGAGAAGAAGGTTGGCAAGTATGTTGAACTTGCCAATAAAAGGAGAAAAGCATTGTTGTTTGATGAGGGCGATTGGGTTTGGCTTCACTTGAGAAAGGATCGTTTTCCTACTCAAAGGAAGTCCAAACTAATGCCTCGAGGGGATGGACCTTTCCAAGTCCTCAAGAGGATTAATGACAATGCTTATGAGTTAGATATGCCTGATACTTTCTTAGGTAGTCATACTTTTAATGTCAGCGATCTAACTCCTTTTTCTGTAGGTCTCAAGAATTCGTGGTCGAATTCTCTCCAACTCGGGGAGTATGATGGAGATCAAGCTCAAGAGGACATGGAGGCCAATCATCAAGCTCAAGAAGAGGTGGAGGCACAAATGGAGGACGCCCATGGAGGTCAAAGTCCACCTCAAAGGATTACAAGAAGCATGTTCAAAGCTTTGGGAGCTAGAGAACATTTATTTTCTCTTTTTGTAATTTCTTTAGTTGAAGGTGCTTAGAGGAAAACATTAGAAACCTCTTTTGTTTTAGCATCCTGTAGGTTTTAATTAGGAGCTTTAGGGGGGTGTATTAGTAGAGAGGTGTAGAAGTAGAATAGGAGGTGCCATAGGATGTTTGTTTTAGGCGCCGGTTTCTAGAATAGTTTAGGAGGGAATTTTAAAATGTTTTAGCTTAGTTTTTCAGCACCTTAGGCTATATATAGAGGTGCTCTCTTTGTAAAATTCAGATTGGAATTAATCTAAGAAAACTCTACTCAAATTTTGAGTGACCTTTGGAGAGCTTTTGGAGCCTTCTTCTCTAGTCTTATCTTGATGGATCAATGGAGTCCTCAAGTGGCGGCATCACTCTCATCTAGGAGCATTCCACACTTCTAGTGGCGAGATCATCCATCCTCCTTCCATCTTCATGAGCATTCTCTTCTCCTTCCTTTCTTCTTCTTCAATTGTTCATGTTGCTTTGTGTTCTTGAGTTTTTCAGTTTCGGTTTTTCTATTTTCCAGCACTATGTTCTGTTTCTGTTTTTAATTTCTGTTTTGGTTCGGTTCATTTGATCATTTGTTCAATTCTGTTCGGTCAATTCCAGTTTTAATCTCTTTGTTGATTTAATTTGACAATATTTGGTTCATCCAAATGAGTTTGGGATTTGGTACTAGTTATTGGTGAGTTCTTGTCTTAGAACAATGATCCAACTCTAAGAAAAGTGCCTCTATATTTTCCAGCTCAAGGTGATTCCTAAAAATGTCAAGAATCTTGTTCTATGTGGCTATTGGAATCACATCAAATTGGGCCTCTAGTGTTTTGAAATTTGGATTCTCCTTGTTGTGCTTTCAACATCGGCATTGTATATTTTTGTTTCAGAATTGGCTCTTTGCAGTCTTTAGTTCTTCCATAACAATAACAAGAATATATTGGAATTGTGCCTTTTTAACAAAAGTCATTTTAGTTTTTGGAATGTATGAAACTTGTTATCCGTGTATCTTTCAAGGATTTTCTCTACTCAATTTCCCTCTACCAACATTTTTCTTGTGGACATAAATTAATAAACCATCCATTAAAAAAATGCAAGAGGAAGAGTGGTAACAAAACACTAGAGACTCATGGAAATTGTCAACAATGTTCGTTATTATACCATCAAGAAGATAGTAGGAGAAATATGGGAACTATCCATAGATTAAACTATAATAAAGAGGGGACTTGATATGATTCCAGTAACATGATGGAGATATGATATGAACATGTTATGCAGTGTTGTCAAACTCGTAACTCGGAGGTGGATCGGAGAGAGAAAAAAAACTCGTAACTCGGGGATCGTAACTCGACTCGGAAGAGTTACTATTCGAGTTACTATACATAAGATAATTAAAAATACATTCATAATTCATGAAATGGTTGCAATACATAACATAATTTAACATAGATTCATAATTCATAAAACGGTTCAAATACATAACATAATTAAAAGAAAGTAGATTCAAGATAATGTTTAATACAAATAAACTATCCAACAAAATCATTCGCATTCATCATAGGATAATCATCTTCATCCTCCAAAAAATCTTCATTTTCATTATCATCAATTGGAGGAACTTCCAAATCATTATCATCATCAATTGGAGGAACCTCAATTGTTGCTCCTTTACTAGCTCCAACTTCAAGTAATATTTCTTCATCTAAACCATGTAATGTTTCATTTTCCTCCACAGTCCATTCATCATCAGAAGAAAGATCATCAACCGTATATTCTTTTGTCTTTCTAACATCTTTCTTCTTCGTCAATCTTGAATTAGTCATCACAAACACCACATCGTTCATAGTCATTTGGTATAAACGATTTCTTTTCTTAGTGTGAACCTAAATAATTATAAAAGTAGTTAACACATCATATGATCATCTAAAAAATAATTATGAAATCACAGCCAGATGAACTAAATTCTTACCCTTTCAAAAGCACTCCAATTACGCTCACAGCCAGATGAACTACAAGTCAAACTCAATACTCTAATTGAAAATCTTTGTAGTTCTGGATGTTCATCACCATATGATTCCCACCATTGTGATGGAGTTTTAGTCTTGAGTCCAAGTTGAGCTAAGGGAGTACCATACAATCCAGACTTGCTCTTGAAACTCTCTAATTGAAAATCAATTTTACTCATCACATCAAGGTCTCTCACCAACCTCTCCAAACATTCATACATTCCACGTTTCACCTCATAATCAACTTTAAAGTCAGGATGATAGTGTAACATGGGATTAAGATAATAGCCTGCAGCATGCAACGGCCTATGCAATTGGTTGTCCCATCTCTGATCAATGATTTCCCAAAGGGGAGTGTAGCTAAATAAGATAAAAACAAATAAATAAATCTCCAAAACAAGTTTGTATATCTAATTTAGAAATCAAATATAGGTAAATTACCTTTTACTAACTCCATTGAAGAGATTTTGTATCTTCTCTTTTGCCCTATCCATCTCTTCATAAATAAATCCCATGGCTGGTTTCTCATCTGAATCAACCATGCGCAACACTTTAATCAGGGGAAGAGCACCCCTCAAGCAATTTAAAATGCTTTTCCAAAATCCCTTGTCCATTATCAGATTTTCCACCAACCCTCCATCTCTAGTTTTTGCAAATTGACTAGATTGCCACTCTAAGGATGTGAACATCTTAATAAGTGATCCTCTATTATCATTCAAGCATCCTAAAGTCAGATAAGAGGTGGCAAAGCGAGTATTGGCTGGTCTTATCAAATCTTTTCCTTCACTATATTTGTGCAGCAAGGAGATAAGACCAGTTCTGGAGTAGATGTAGGTTGTAATCTTCTTCCCATTGGCGATTGTGTCGTGATGGAGTGGGATTTTCTTTTCAAAATCTTCCAACATTAGATCAATGCAGTGGGTTGCACAAGGAGTCCAATACAACTTTTTCCTCTTTTGCATTAACAACTCCCCAGCTGCTTTATAATTTGCTGCATTGTCCGTTACAATTTGGATGACATCTTCTTCCCCAACCTCTTCAACAATATCATCCACCATTTTGAAGATTTTTTCAGCTGTCTTGCATATATCAGATGCATCAATAGACTTCAAAAAGACCGTTTCCCTTGGACTATTTACCAAAAAATTCAGTATAGTCCTCCTCTTCCTATCGGTCCAGCCATCTGTCATTATTGTACATCCATATTTTTTCCAGAAAAGTTTATGTTCTTCTACAATCAGATTTGTCTTCTCAACCTCTTGCTTCAAGTATTTCACTCTTATTTCATAATAGGATGGTGGCTTTAATCCGGGACCATGTCTACCAATTAACTCAACCATCCTCTTAAATTCTTCACTCTTTGCTACATTAAAAGGGATAGCATTATTGTAGAAAAACCGAGCAATCTCTTGACATGCATCTTCTCTGTCATTCTTCTTGAAAATGGCATTAATAGTACTTTGAGATCCTTTTCTCTTGAAAATATTTGATGAGTTCCCAATCTCTTCTTCAATTGATCTTTTTATACCACTTTCTGTTTGTCCCACTGAACTCTCTTCTCTAGAGATTGACTTTTTTAAAAAAATTTGCTGCAGATTAACAACAGTATCCATCATTGATTTTTTAACATCTTCAGGCACTGATACACATGCCCCCACATCCTTTGAAGTCCCGGCTAAATGATGTTTTAATCTGTAAACCCCTCCTGTGAGTACTTTATCAGAGTATTTACACCTTAGGTTCCTTGTTTTTCCATCAACAAACACACAGTGCTTCCAAGCTGAATCAGTTCTTCCACTAGCCATTATAAATGATCACCAAAAATTAACGAAAGGCAGTGGCAGAGAGAAAGGCAGTGACGGAGCGGAAGGCAGTGGCGGAGCGATCGCGAAGCGGAGAGAGCACGAAGGCGGAGCGATCGCGAAGCAGAGAGAGCACGAAAGCGGAGCGTTCGCGGTGGTGCGCGAAGGCGGCGGCGGCGCAACGCAGCGTTCGCGATGGTTCGCGAAGGCGACGGCGGCGAGCAAGAGTGTGCGCGGTGGTACGCGGTGGTGCGCGAAGGCGGCGTCAACGAGAAGAGCTGCGACGACAAGCACAATCAGCGGCACAAGTTAAGAAAAATTAGGGTTTCGTTTCAGATTAGGGTTTCAGTTTTTAAAATTAGGGTTTTATTAATTTAGGGTTTTCTATTTGGGCCACGTCATGGATCGCTGGGGCCCTTGAATCGTCCGATCCAGCCCTTGGATCGCTGGATCGCTCCGATCCAGAGATGGTCCGATCCCATCTCTGATCTGACGCGATTTTGCCTGGAAAGATCGTAAACTCGGAAGATCGGCGAGTTAACTCGCGATCTTGACAACACTGATGTTATGGATTCAACAAGAGTTGGAATATGATTAGGCACTTTTCAAGAACTTGATCAATGTTCTTAACATTCAAGAACTCACCAAAACACAAGTAACCAAGCCAAACTCACATAGAAACCCATTTTGAACAACAAACCCATTGATAGAAACTCAAGAACACAACATATAACAATTATACCCATGGAGGACGTGACTAAAACAGCAAGAACAACCAATTTGCACCGATTAAAATTGAATATAAGTGCAACAAATGAAAGAGGAGATCATAAGGAAGAGATTGCACCGATTGAAAGTGAAAACAAGCAAGTAGAACAAAAATGGGTAATTTGGAATGAAGGGAAAATGGAGTTATGTGGATGAAACTCTTGGAATGTGCACGCCACTTGAAGGATGGTTGGCTTCAAGATGAGTGTTGTTGCCGCCACTTGAGAGCCCAAGAATTCACTCAAGATAAGACTAGAAGAGAAGAAGACACAAGTCTCTCTCTCACTCACCAATTTGGTAGAGGTTCTTCACTCTCAAAAATCAATCTTATTATTTCAAAGACCTAAGCACCCCTTTTATAATTGAGAGGGCTGGTCACAAAGTACAAGAGAAGCTTACAAGAGAAGCTTTTGAAAGGTCACCTTCTAACTCCTTCTATTCTAGCACCTAAAGGAGTGTGAAGAGACAACTTTCTAGATTTTTCCTAAAACTAGCGCCTAAAGTGCTATACAATGGAGGTGTCTTTAAGGTTTCTCTCTTTAGCACATCCTAAAGCTATTCTATATTATTTACAAATTTATACAAAAGAAACTATAAAGAGAGATATTAATTGGAGCTCATTCTTGAATGCTTGTAGTCTTCTTGTTGGCTTTAGGCTTGGTCCTCTCTTTATTTAATTCTTCTTTAATTTTTTAGAAGACTAGAAGGAAGAACTTTAAATGCTTGGGTGGATGACCTCTTCCTGCATTAGTGAAGTCCTCTATTACTTGAAATTCATCAGGACTTGTATAAATAGGAAATAGGGAAAGTTAATGAAGTATTTTATCTTTGGATTGAAAATTACAAAAGTGAAAAAGTGTGGGTGATGGAAGACTTGAAGTCAAGGGATCAACAACTAGGACTATGGTTTGACGGATCCAAGAAGACTAGGCCTCCATTGATATCAGTAGGCCTAAGATACTTCATTCAAATTCAACTTGTAAAATACAATGGGTAGACCTCCTATTTATAGGTGAATGAGTCTTGGAAAACAAGCAAGAGGGGTAGGATGGGAAAAGGGAAAAAAGACTACATCCCCTATTATGCTAAAGACACCTTATTCTAGTCTATTTTTGCTATTTGGACCCCTAAAGTGAGCCCAAAATTATTTACAACATATTCTATCTCTTAAGAAGACCAAAAGGAAGAATAGTTGGTGCTCTCGTTTATGCCCATCTCCTCTGGTCGGGTCCATGAGATCCTTGGTGGGGTCTTGAATTGTTTGTTGAGATGACGGCTCGCCATGTGTTTTGTCTTTTGCTTCCTTGGTCATCTTCATAACTACTTGGTTTGTATCAACTTCTTTGTGAACTTTAATTTTAGTTTGCCTACTTGTTTGGACACTTTTTGAATTCATCTACATCTCTTTTTTAGCTTTTTAAATTGAGTTTTATTGATTTACTTTCCTTGACCTATTGAAGTGGAATTCAAATTTGGATTTATGTGTTTCCATTTTAGATTAACTAACCTTTGAAGGTAGCATTCTAGAGGAAGTGAGACTGAAAGAAAAAGTGTTATCCTTGGGAGACTCTACAAGCCAAGAAGCAATGAGAGTTAAACACTTGGAGAGGGTTGAGAGATACCCCATTACTTTCTTCTTTTAATTTGCTTTATTTAATTTTCTTGTAATTCGAACTTTAACTTAGGTGTCTTGAAGGAATTTTTGGTGTTCTTCTATCTCCCAAGTGTTGACTTCCTTGTAATAGAAACACGTGTAGACAGTGAAAATGTGTTGAAGCTCACAAGTACTAACAAGTTTTCATCATTAAGCATTACCTAGTTTTTTTTTTCTTTTCAAGCTCACATGTAGGCATAGTAACTTAGTAAGTTCCAAAGTCTTGTTACTTAGAGTCTGAATTAGGTTAGAGTCTTTGTCTTAGCAGTGAGTAATTTTGAAAATTCAAAATGTCTAGACATCCTTCCACCATAGTGGAAGTGATTCATGTTCTTTTCTTAAGAGTATAACACATTTGACTCAAGAACTTAAATCACTAAAGTTATGGAAAAAGGAAAAAGCTCTGATGAAAGAAAAATAAAAGATTGAAATTGAAGCTAACCTTGTCATTATTGAGAAGGAAATTAGGGTTTTGAAACAAAAAGAAGAAAAAGTTCAAAACAAAAGTAAAATCGAGGAAAGAGTAGAAACAATTCCACTAGAGATTGGGGGCACCCAAGATGAGGATTGTTTGAGGATTACTGAATTTTATCAACCATCCCCTAGAAGGCATAGAAGGAAAACAAATCCTAGAGAAATTAGGGTTGCCCTCCCTCACATTTATGGTAAGGATGATATAGAAGTCTACATTGATTGGAAATGAAGGTAGAACAACAATTTGCATGTCACCAAGTAAGTGAGGAAAGTAAATTACCCTTAGATACCTAAGTTTTTAGGGATATTCCATGTATTGATGGACCTTCCTAGAAAGAGAAAGACATCTCCACATTGATCGTCCAATCCAATATTGGAATGATTTAAGAAATGCAATGAGAAAGAGACATGTTCTCTCATATTATAACCGTGATAAGCTTCAAAGGCTTCATCTAAAGGACATGAGTGTAGAAGAATATAAACAAAATATGGAGTTATACATGATGAGGGTTGGGATAAGGGAGGTTGAGAAAACCACCATAGCTAGGTTCATGAGTGATTTGAGTCTTGAAATAAGAGATAAAGTGGAACTTCTACCTTACTAAGACTTGAAGGATTTGGTACAATTGTATATTAAGGTAGAAAAAAAGATTGAGGAAAGGCACTTACAAGAAAGAATTGTCTGACTCTAGCTCTTATTCTAAGAAAGACCACAAGAGGTTGGGAAAATTATTCCAAGGATAAATCTAGAGAGAAAAATCCTTCAAGAACCTAGAGAGAAAAAGAAAAAGAAAGGGAGAGACATTCATCACACACTCGCACTATTGAAATCAAATGTTTTAAATTTCTAGATTGATGTCATATTGCATCTCAATGCCCCATCAAAAAGACACCCGAGGGGACAAGGACATATATACTAGTCAAGATGAGTCATCCACTAGTGAGAGTGAGGAGTCTAGTGAACATTAAGATGGAAATGAGGACTCCAACCTTTGTGAAAGATACCTACTTATGATAAAAAAAGGCTTCTTAATAATGAACCTAGTCCACAATAGTTGTCACAAAGAGATAATAACTTCCATACAAGATGTAAATTTGAAAATAACACATGTTTTCTCATTGTAGATAGTAAAATTTGATGAACATAATTTTATTCACACTTAGACCTCTTAATCATAACTTTCTTGAACTATCATTATGAATAAATTCATTGTTTTAAATAAGATTCATGTAATTGGGTTTTAGCTACTAACTATTTTAGATTCTTAATTAATCACTATATGGACTAATTTATAATCTAAAATAGTTAGTAACGAAAACCTTGATAGCTAATGTTAGATATCAATTTAGAAACTAGTTTATAATTTTTTTTATTAACAATAGAAACTACTTTGGATACCAATATTTTTTAATTTATAAAATAATATCTAAATTAATATAGTAACTAATTATTTTGTCTCTAAAATTCATTTTTATTTAATGATTTTTTTTAGTGATAATTATTTTATTGCTGATAATTATGAAATTGATATAGGTAAAATATATATAGGATAAATTCTCTTAAATATTTTTTTTTATATTTTTAATCAATATTAAACAAATTATATTTATATATATATATATATAACTTTTCACACTAAATGCTATTAATTTTTTAAATTTTTTATAATATCATGTTATCTATTATCACGTTGAATACAGTTTGGTGTTCACTAATTATATTTGTTATTCTTAATTTTAAATTATTTTGAAATTACAATCAGTTTTGAAAAATAATCGATTTTAAAATTAGCAGTAAACAAATTTATAAATGGTTATACTATTTTGTTTAGAAAGTATGGATTTGGATTCTAATATAATTATTCGGATTTAAATATATAAAAATAAAATATAAATTTGAATTTAGTTTCTCTACTAGGCAGGAGTGCTCGGGATCTTGGGACCTCGGTTTAGGCATGTGGGTAGGCCAACTCAGCTGTTGGACCCAAAGGGTGGACCATGAGTTTAGTCCAATTATATTGTTAAATGCGATGGAGAATAATTAAAATAATAAGTTTTGTCATATATTAATATAAGAGGTTTTAGTTAAATATATATGTTAATAAATAAGTGTAAGTGTCAGTATATTTGTAATTGTTAACTAAATAGACATATGCATAAAGTTGTTAATTGAAAAGATAAAGTTGTTAATAAGTAGAAAGCACCCGAGATATAAAAGTGCATAAGATTCTTTTCTGTTGTAACATCGTGAGTAAAGGTACCCATGAACAAAAAAAAATTATGTTATGTATGCTTTCAGATGAGACTAGATTCTCGTGAGTGAAAGTTGTTAAACGAGTAAGCTATAAAAGGGACTTGAGACCCCAAGTAAAGGTACGTTGTTTCTTAATACTAGACTGAAACTGAATACTTATCTATTTACGTAAGCTCTCACTGACTTGATCGTCAGACTGTGATCAACAGGTGGAGCCCCCTCTGTCCCAACAAAGCCACGTTCTAGTGCAACGAGAAGGTGCAGAATAAGATATAAAGAAGACAGGTTAGAAGCGGAGCTTTCCTCTCAAATCATTCGGCGAGAAAGTCAACCAGTGAGAACATTTGGCACCCACCATGGGGCCCGATAAAGCCTAAACCCACATTTGTGTTTAAAGCCTTCCAACGTGACGAGGAACACTAGACGTGGACCATTGGGGTCCAAAGGAAGTGACGCCTCCACTTTACTGCAACTGATGAAGACCATGAGGGCTCTCTAGGAAGCCAATGAGCAGTACAGACAAGAGCAGGAACGGATACTGCAAGAAGCTAAAGCCGAGCAAGAGAGGCTACAAGTAGAAGCCCGAGCTGAGCTAGTGCTTCTTCAGGATCAGCTGATGGCAGAGATAGAGGCTTCCCGGGCAGCTAATGAGGAATTGTGCAAGACTAATCAGGACTTGCGCAGGAATCTACAGCAGCATGACCGACGCTCTACAAAGGAGCGAGTTGGATTTGCCCTTGAGAGATCGTCCCAAGCCATTTTCGCAAGCGATCATGGGTGAGCTTGTGCCACCGCACTACATCACGCTTAAGATTGTTTTTAGATGGGTGGAAGACCCTGAGAATCATCTCACGACATTCAATGCCCAGATGATTGTTTCTGGAGGAACAAATGCTATTCAGTGCAAAATGTTCATGAGCATATTTACAAGTACAACCCTACATTGGTTAAGTAGGCTTCCCGATGGCCACATCACCTCTTTTGAGCAGTTCTCCAAACTGTTTAGAGAACAGCTCTCTGTCAACCAGGTCAAGCCTCCAATGTTGTATGACCTCTTCAACATGAGACAAAGGGAGGGGGAGTCGTTGAAGGATTACCTAAACAAGGGATTGCGGTAGGACCGTTCAGCGATTCGTTGATAAAAAATTCGGCGGAGACATTCTCCGAGATACGACAACGGGTTGTTGCCCATATCAATGCAGAGAAGGCTATGTCCACGAAGCATGACAACTCGTCTTCAAGGCAGCCTAGGCCTAAGGAGAGCATCCGAGCCCAACCTTTGAGGGTTAACGAAACCTCAACCGAGAAGAAGGCGGACTTGAGGTACGCACCATATGCACCCAAGAGAAATGAGCCCAATTCAAAGGCCAGGGAGGAGTCAATATTCTGACCCAAGTTCCGAGTATCCTACAAGGTATTGCTAGGCATGCCATGGGTAGCTGACAAACTGAAGTTTCCTCATAAGACTAACAGGAATCTGTGACCACGAAAGGACGTCTGGTGTGAGTTCCACGAGGGGTTTGGGAACAACGTCGAGTGATGCATAGCTCTGGGTCACCAACTGACAAACTTGGTGAAGGAAGGGTTCTTGAAGGAGTACCTTGAGGCTGATCGGGAAGAGCCAAAGGGAGAAGTTTCCCTCAGGGACCAAATGCATGAGATACCAATCCATGGATAGTTGAACACCATCTCGGGAGGATTTTCTAGAGGAGGGAACTTTGCGTCCAATCGTAAGCAGTGATGTTCCTGGAGGCGAGCAGATCTGACCATCCACTAGAGCCCGATCTCTGCTTCATAAGCTCTGACTTGGAAGACGTGGTTCCGCACGAGGATGATCCGGTGGTGATATCTGTTGTCACCATGGGAAGGAAGGAACACAAAGTTCTCATTGACCGGGGGAGCTCAACAGATGTGATGTTCTGGTCAACGTTCACCAGTTTGCAGTTATTTCCCAACTAACTGAGGCCGCACAATGGGTGCTTGGTCGGCTTCGCGGGAGATCAAGTGGAAGTGCAGGGGTACATTGAGTTGAGGATCACTTTTTCTAATGGCACCGCGGCCTAGATAATTATTGTAAGGTACATTGTGGTTAACACATCTTTAGCTTATAACTTGCTTTTAGGAAGACCTTCCCTAAACAGGTTGGGTACGATGGCCTCAACGACCCATATGAAGATGAAGTTACCCTCTTATGAGGGAGGAGTTATTACCATAAAGTCTGACAAGAAGATGGCGCGAAAGTGCTACCAGAGTAGCCTGAAGAATATGAGAACTTACGTAATCACTGTTCAAGCAAGGGAGCCAAAATAGATTGCGGAGGCAGAAGTCGTCAATGAGAGGCGACCTGGACCTATTGGAGAGGTTCAGGAAAGGCAAATAAAGGGAAGAAATTTATGCCCGCATTAACTCGGAGACCTTAAAGAGAAGGGTGGAAGTTAAGGCAAAAGACTAAGACAAGACCTCGGCAGTTCAAGGTTGTCGAATTGGTAATGTGAAAGGTCCATCCTTACTAGTTAGAACACAAGTTAACTCCGAAATGGACTGACCCGTTTCGCGTAGTCGAGGTGCTCGGGAGTGGAGCATACAAGTTAGAAACCCTAGAGGGGGAAGTCATTCCTCGAATGTGGAACGCGGCAAACCTCAAGTTTTATTTCAATTAAAACATTTTGTTTTAATGTTTTTTCTTTATGAGCAATGTGATGATTAATGTGATGCTCTTTTTTCCTTAAAGGGGTTTTTTAACGATGACATCTAATGATATGTTTGTTCTTGAAAGATGATGCATTGGTTTTGTTTATTTGTTTAGAGTTAGTACATGGTAAGACAACTTATATCGGTAAGATTATTTGAGTAGGCGCCCTGTGTGTAAATTGATTATCTGTTGTCAGGTAAGACGACTGGTCTCGGTAACATTATCCGAGTAGTCACCCTGTGCGTAAATTGATTATCTATTGTCAGGTAAGATGACCTGTCTCGGTAAGATTCTCCGAGTAAGCGCCCTGTGTATAAATTGATTACCCATTGTCAAGTAAGACAACTTGTCTTAGTAAGATTATCCGAGTAGGCGCTCTGTGTGTAAATTGATTATCTATTGTCAGGTAAGACGACCTATCTCGGTAAGATTCTCCGAGTAGGCGCCCTGTGTGTAAATTGGTTACCCATTGTTAGGTAAGACGACCTGTCTCGATAAGATTATCCGATTTGGTACCCTGTGTGTAAATTGATTATCTGTTGTCAAGTAAGACGATCTGTCTCGGTAAGATTATCTGAGTAGGCGCCCTGTATGTAGATTAATTATCCATTGTCAGGTAAGACGACCTGTCTCGGTAAGATTATCCGAGTAGGCGCCCTGTGTGTAAATTGATTATCTATTGGCAGGTAAGACAACCTAGCCCGGTGTCAAGTATGACCACCCGAGTTCAGGCACTTTGCAATTTGATTTGCTATGACTAAAGTTGTTTGGCTCAAGGAAAGGATGAGACGACCAAGCTTAGAAAGGTGCAACTATTTGAGTATGCGTTATGCAAAGCAATGCTTGGCAAGGTCAAGGTAGGTGATCCATGCCAAAATCTATGAAATACATCTATGTACGTTGAGAATGAGCATTGGCTCGTTGCGGCTATGGGATTTAGTTCATCAAACTGTTAGGTCTTTGAGAACCTCGTGATTTCTCATGCTCACTTTGTGCATTGAGTTCTTGTTATTTTTATTATTTCAAGCTCAGAAAGTTAGCCTAAGTGTTAAATTGATATGTAAACAATAGTTGTTATAGGCTAGTCGAAGTTTACTAAGTTAAATAACAAGGTATGCACTGGCTTAAGCTAGTCGAAGTATATTATGGCATGCATTCGCAAAGTTGCCATCTATACATGACAAGGTAATTAAGGGATAGAAAGTAAAGGCGTTGATAAATATAAAGTGTTGCATTGTTCAAAAATATTAAAAGATTTTCAAACAGACTACTCATCCTTTAATTGACCATCAACCACGGTTTTACCCAGGACGAGTTGGGAATAGTCAATGTCAGGGTAGAGTCCTGATGCTTGTTCGATGGTCGCCTCAAATCCTACAAGGTAGGCTTGGGCGACGTCTTGCTTGCAGGCTTCAGTTTCTTTGGCAAGTTCTTCATCTTCGAGCCAACTCTCCTTTGAGTTGATCGACCTCATCCAAGATTCTGCTCCTTTCTGCAGCAGCCTCTTGGGCTTGGTTTGTAGCCTCCTTAGTCTTCTCAACCAAGTGTCGCTCAGCTTCTTGTTGCAAATTTTTGGTATGCTAGAGCTGACTTTGCAGGAGTTCCATCTTTTTGTGGAGCTCAGATATCTCCTGGGCCTTCAAGTCCTCTGCGATGTAGCTTTAGCATTTTGGTAGCAGCCAAGCAGCTTGTGGCAAGGGCTTGGCCAAATTGTCTTATGGCTTCACGAACCAAGTGGTTTTCGTCGTGAGCCATAAGCCTTTCCTTCTCTTTGCTTAGAGCACCAGGAGTGAACTCATTGCTTAGAAGGAAGGTTGTGTCAAAGACAACCTTCAGGCTCGACAGAAACTTGCAGACCTCTTGATCTGATGGGGGCAGGTCTTCCAGGCACCGAACACCCTGGAATCGTGGCTCTTTGGTCCAATATAAAGGGAACCCGTCCACAAGGGTTACATTCCTTTAGTTACATCAAAATTTTAGAAATTTACTTTTAAAGTTTTTGTATGAAGACTGGAAGAGGGTGAGCAAAGCTCTTTCAGATACACCATTGAAAGACACCCACAATTGGCGGCCCAAGTGTTTGGCCTCTGAAAAGTAGATAAAAACTTCCAACAGTAGGCAAAATGCCAAGTTGGGAGCAAAGAATGGAGAAGGCACGAATAAATGCCCAACTATTTGGGTGTAGTTGGGCAAGAGTCACATTCAACTCAGTCAACAGCTCTTTTTCGAAAATGGTTAGAGGGAGGCGCAAAAGAACTTTCTTGAAAACAGTTGCGTAAAAGAAACAAAATGGGCCCTTTGGGTCCGATGACTCATCACAACATATTGTCTCATCCTCCCTACATGGAACTATGTTCAACCTATCATCCTCTTTACCAAAACGACAATCGCTCTTTCTTAAGGTTACGATAAGTTCATGCGAGGTGTAATAGGAGGTTTCATCTAAAAGGTTTTGGGGTGCTCAGGGATACAAGGCTTTGTAATCCATTGTAGATTATATCTAAAACATAAACGCAAAATAAATGCAAACATTTTTCAGACCAAGCAGTAGGAGCAAATTCATAGTAAAATGAGGGCATGTTCTAAGTCCCTACAATGCAATCAACAAGTAGTATAATCGACAAGTTGAATGCTCGATGATGGAGAATGGTAAAGAGGAAATACCTGTTGTGGTAAGTGGGTAAGAGAAAGAAGTTCCTTTGTTGTAGAAGATCTTGATGGTGCAAAAGGAAAAGGAAAGCTCTAGGAAGAAGTTTTGAGAGTGCGAGGAGTTTTCTGAAAAATGAAAGATTGTGTAAGGGAGAAGACAGGAGGAGAGGGTTTTAGAGGTTTTGGGGAAATGAAACAGTAAAATGAGAATAAGCTTTCGAATGTTGGGAATGCCAAGTGGTAACACTTTCCCACCGTTGATAAGGATGCCACGTGTACGCTTTGGATTGAGTATGGTGAGACGTCACCTCAGAAACGCTTCGTGCACCACGCCACACCTACCCACTGAGAAATCGTTAGGTCAGCTGCCAAAGCACTCGAAAGCCTCTTTGCTTAGCCAAGCTCAACTTGAGCCTGGGGGCTTGTGTACCGGGTAGGAGTGCTCGGAATCTCGAGACCTCGGTCTAGGCATGTGGGTAGGTCAGCTTAGCTGTTGAGCTCAAAGGGTAGGTCATGAGTTTGACCTAGTTATATTGGTAAACCCGATGAAGAATAATTAAAATAATGAGTTGTATCATATATTAACAAGAGGTTGTTATATATATATGTGTGTGCGTGTTAGTGTGTTAATAGATAAGTGTACACATCAATATATTTGTAGTTGTTAACTAAATAGACATATGCATAAAGCTGATAATTGAAAAGATAAAGTTGTTAATAAGTAGAAAGCACCCGAGAACAAAGGTGCATAAGATTACTTTTTGTTGTAGCACCGTGAGTGAAGGTGCCCATGAACAATATGTTTTTCTATTACCTATTCTTTTAGTTGAGATTAGATTCTCATGAGTGAAAGTTGTTAAACGAGTAAGCTATAAAAGGGGCTTGGGACCCCAGATAAATGTACGTTGTTTCCGAATACTAGACTGAAACTAAATACTTATATATTTTCGTAAGCTCTCATTGTCTTGATCGCCAGAGTGTCATCAACAGGTGAAGCCCTCTCTGTTTTAACATAACAGAGTCACGTTCCAGTACAACGAGAAGACGCAGAACATGATTTATAGGAGATAGGTTAGAAGCAGAGCTTTCCACTCAAGTCAATCGACAAAAAAGTTAACCGACGATAATCGTTTCAATATAAATTACTTGTCCCTGTAATGGATTGAATTAGTTTAATAATATAGCATATCCAAATTTATGGGTTTTTTAAGCACCACTATTTTATGTTGACTTTGTTAGGTTCATTAGTTGTAATAAACTTAGGTTTTTTTTGGTAGAATATATGGCCTTAAACGAGAGGGAGTGAATTGTTTAAGAAAGATTTTCGCAAACTTTTAAGCTTAGAATGAAAAATACTTCAAGAAAACCTTGATTAAGAATTCAATTTTTCAAAACATAAAGCAAAAACACAATACTGGAAAAACAATCGGTTGTTTTACCGAAACAATCGGTTGTTTATACCAGTTATCAATTGACAAAACTGAATTTAAAGAGATAGGGATAGAGAAATTGTACACAGTTGTTTATACTGGTTCACTCCAACCCCAGAGCTACATCCAGTCTTCTCAGAACCCTGAGGAAATCCACTAAGCAATCACACCTTGATCACTTACACAACAACCAAGAGAATGACCTTGAACACCTTAAGAAACACACTCTCCTTGGTCAACACACCAACACTAAGATTGTTGATCTTGATCCCCTCAAGAACACACAGCCAATCTCAGCAAAACACAGAAACGAATACTTGTTCAACAGAGTACAAGGATTACACTTGTTACAGAAGATAATCTGAAATCAATACAAGCAGAATCCTATTCCATACACTTTGATCAATCACAAACTCTTAGCAATCTCAGCTCTTTGAAAAACTCAAAAACTCTTAAGAAAAACTTGTCAAAGATTCTTAAATCTCATATCTGCTTTTCTGAAAATATTCAGAGATGTAGTTTGTTATCAAATCTTAACAAACTCTTAAATTGCATTAAAAGATTGGTCAAAACATTTAATGACTAGAGCATAAGCAGTTAAATCATTTAAAGCTCAGTCAAACAGAAAACAGTTTTTCTGTTATGGTCCCAAAACAAATAATCGGTTGTTTCCTCAAATCAATCGGTTGTTTTGGTACTTAACAGTTAAACCATTTTAAAAACAGTTTTCAATCTTTTTCTCAAAACACCTAAGTATAAACAATCGGTTGTTTCGATAAAACAATCGGTTGTTTTAACTTAGTTTGAAAATATTTTCCTTTCACAAAGATTGAGAATGCTAATGCTTTAGATTTAATCAAAGGGTGGATTACAACATCCAAACTACCCGAGAACTAAGCTAAACCAGCACAGCAACATCAAGCATAGCATTGGCTTCAACATCCTTCAAAGGATTTGGATTCTTCAAAACTTGAACACCACTTGGTTTAACAATCTCCCTCTATTTGATGAAGACAAATCCCTGGTGCTTGTGTTTGATCTGATTATATCTGAAGCAGTTCCTGCAAAAATAGCATTTATACTGTCCAAAGATTCTTACAGCAGCAAGTCAGTTTATTACTCATTCAAAGCATAAAACATGATAAACAATCGGTTGTTTACACGAAACAATCGGTTGTTTCTATCAGCAGCAGCAGAAAACACTTTCATATCAGAGATTTTAACATTTTATACAGTATCAGACAAAGATATACAAGAACCAATTAATTCTCCCCCTATTTGTCTTCACAAATAGACTTTTGCATGTATCAAAAACAAATTTAGGAGAGATTATTAGGATCAAGGATACCTAACTCATTTCTTAAGAAGAAAAACCTCTCTTTTGGTAAAGGTTTTGTGAAGATGTCAGCTAACTGCAGTTTGGTCTCCACAAACTTCACTTCACAGTTCCCATTTTGTACATGATCCCTGATGAAATGATACCTTATCTCAATATGTTTGGTCCTCGAGTGTTGAATCTGATTTTTGGTAAGATTGATGGCACTTGTGTTATCACACATCAAAGGAACCTTGCTTATTTGTAAACCAAAATCTGCAAGTTGTTGTTTGAGCCATAGAATCTGTGCACAACAGCTACCAGCAGCTATATATTCAGCCTCAGCAGTAGAGAGAGCAACACATGCTTGCGTCTTGCTATGCCATGAGATTAGGCTTGAGCCAAGAAGGTGACAAGTGCCACTTGTGCTCTTTCTATCTAGCTTACAACCTGCAAAGTCAGAATCTGAATAACCAATTAAATGTATTGGAGAATGAGAAGGATACCATAATCCTACAGATGATGTTCCTTTGAGATATTTCAGAATTCTTTTTGCAGCTTTGAAATGTGACTCTTTAGGATTTGCTTGATATCTTGCACATAGACACACTGCAAACATGATGTCCGACCTACTAGCTGTTAGATATATGATATGAGTTGAATTAAACATAGACACTTTAAAACTCTTGAAAACAACATTATAGGAGAAGGATAACAACAATTTAAGGATCAAAGAGTGCTTAAAACAAAGGAAACGAAATTAAGACCACAAAACAACAAGCTGAAAACAGAAATGGAATCAAGGAAGCTTAAGGAGTCATCAATGGAGTCATAGCCTTCCAAAATGATGATCCAAACTCATTAAGAGTGTTATTTCCTTGTTCACAACCATGGAACAAGATATAAAACGCAATTGAATACAGAAAACACAAGAACCGAACAGAAATTGAAGAACAAGCTAAGAAACACAAAACCAAACGGTGGAAAGGATGAAGATCACTAAAACAAATCAAACTACCGATTGAAATTGCAAGAGATGAAAGAATGAACACTTATTGGATGAAGCTTGCTGGATTTGAGAATTTGGAACTGCATCACGCCACTTGGAGTCTTGTTCCAAGATAAGTGAAAGGTTGCCGCCACTTGAAGCTCTCCATTGGCACACAAGATAAGGCAAAGGAAGAAGGAGACAACAAAACTCACAATTTCTCTCTAAACTTGAGTATAGTTTCTCTACATCTAATTTCCAATTCTGAAAATTACAAAGGCAAGCACCTTATTTATAGCCTAAGAGGTGCTGAAATGAGAAGCTAAATCAAATTCAAATTCCCTTCTAAATGACACTAAAATGGCGCCAACTAGAGCATGAGGAAGGTGTGACTTCCTTCCTAGTTTTGGCACCTCCTATATGACACCTACACCCCCCTAACTCTCTCTAATACATTCACACCTATTTATTTAATATCCGCACCCCTACTCTATACAATAGAAATAAGAAGAGTCATCTTTTGATACTCTTGTCCCAAAGCTCTTGCCATGCTCCTAGTGATTCGTTCGGCTTGGGCCCCTTGTTGGGCTTGGGCTTCATGGGCTTGGGCGTCCTCTACTTGGTTTCCATCAATATAGCAAAGATCCAATCAATCCTCTGTATTTTGTTTGATCTACTCTCTTTCCAGCAGCATCAACATCCATGTAACAGCTTGATGGCATTGGAGTGCTTACTTCTTTGCAATTCTCCATTTCGAATTTCTTGAGAATTTCTTTGCAATACTTTGATTGACTCAAGAAGATCCCATCCTTAGTTTGCTTAACCTGCAATCCAAGAAAGAAAGATAGTTCTCCCATCATAGACATTTCAAACTCACCTTTCATTGCAGCTACAAATTCTTCACACAATCTATCTTATGTAGCACCAAAGATGATATCATCAACATAGATTTGCACAAGAATTATTTCTGCATTTGACTTCTTGATGAAGAGAGTCTTGTCTACCATTCCTCTTTCATATCCATGAGATAGCAGAAAGTTGCTAAGCCTCTCATACCACTGCCTTGGAGCTTGTTTCAGACCATACAAAGCTTTCTTAAACTTGAAGACATGGTTGGGATACTTGTGATGTTCAAATCCCGGTGGTTGATCTACATAGACTTCCTCATTGATGTAGCCATTCAAGAAGGCATTCTTGACATCCATTTGGAAGAGTTTAAAACCACTCATACACGCAAAAGCCAGCAGCAGCCTCACAACCTTCAATCTAGCAACAGGAGCAAAGGTTTCACCATAATCTATGCCCTCTTCTTGATTGTAACCTTTTGCAACTAGCCTTGCCTTGTTCCTCGTGATCACACCATCCTCATCTAGCTTGTTCCTAAAAACCCATTTCGAACCAATAATATTCATTTCATTAGTTTTAGGGACAAGAAACCATACCTCATTCCTTTCAAACTGATTTAGCTCTTCATGCATAGCTTCAACCCACTTCTCATCCTTGAGAGCTTCCTCAATTGACTTTGGTTCAATTTAAGAGACAAAAGCTGTGTGCCTGCAGAAGTTTGAGATGGAGCTACGTGTGGAGACACCTTCCTTTATCTGCCCTATGATGTTTTCCACCGACAGATCCCTAGGAATCCTCCACTCCTTGGGCAGCTCACTCTGTTGCAGAATTTCAATCGGTTGTTTCTGCGAATCAACCGGTTGTTTTTCTGCACAGATTTCCAGCTTCTCCAAACTGATGCTCTGTTCATCTTCTTCAGCACTGGTCTTTGGGATTTGATTGATTCTGCGATCTACCTCATCAAAGACAACGTGAACTGATTCTTCTACAGTCATCAACCTCTTGTTGTAGACTCTATATGCATGACTTGTGAGTGAATAACCAATGAAGATACCAAGGTCCGCTTTCTCATCAAACTTTCCCAAGCTTTCCTTTCCATTGTTGAGAACGAAACAGCTGCAGCCAAAGACTTTGAGGTGACTGATGTTGGGTAGACAGATTTCACATGTGTTTGACTTGAACATCACTTGATATCCCTTGTCACAAAGTTGGCTAATGCTCACCAGATTATGCTTTAGGCCTTCAACAAAAAGCACATCATGGATTACCAAGATGTTCTCATCTCCTATGGATCCTCTCCCAAGGATTCTTCCTTTGTTGTTGTCTCCATAGGTGACATGACCCTCTTGCTTAAAGGAGATACTCAGGAACTTTGATTTGTCCCCTGTCATATGCTTGGAGCATCCACTATCCAAGTACCATAGTTGCTTGCTCTCCTCCAAGATTTCCTACAAAAGAGATTTTCAAGTACAAAGATTTGGTCCCCTTATGAATGTGGGTCCATCTGGTTTATACTTATCAATTAAAGCTTTATTTCCCTTAGGAATCCACTTCATAAGCCCTTTAGGAACAACATGTTTTCTGATTTTACAGAACCTCATAGAATGACCTCTTTTCATGCAATAGAAGCATGTAACAATCGGTTGTTTCGATGGTCCAATCGATTGTTTTTCTGGCATTTTCGAAAATGATTTTGAAAATCTATCTTGTTTGTTTTGTGGATTAAAACCTAATCCAGATTTTCCAAAAACACAGTTTTGAGATGCTAGAACACTCTCAAAGTTGGATTGGCCTTTAGAAAGCTTATCCACTGTTTTAACAAGATAGTGGACCTTCTTTTCAAGATTTTCGCAATTTTCACAAACTAGAGTATCACACTTGCAAGAGGAGTTTTTGTAAATGATTTCCAGATTTTCAAAATCTGTTTTTGAATGTTCTAAATCCTCTTCCAGTGTCTTTACTCTGTTTTCAAGCCAGCTATTCTTTTCTTTTAACCGATTGTTCAAGAGAGCCAATCGGTTGGCTTCTTCATGCGTTTCTTGAAAGGCTTGAAGCAATTGACCATAATTTTCAGAGTTTGATGAACTTACACTACTTGAGTCATCCTCCCTTCTGGCCATGAAGCAAAGATTTAGGCTTTTCTTATTTTGCCTTCTTTTCCTTCTTGCTTGACTATTTGTCATTGCTTCCTTTGGTTCATGAGCAGCCTTGAGTGTCTCCCACATTTCCTTAGCAGTTTTGCACTTTGATATTCTGAAAAATTCATTAGTATCTAGTGCAGAAGCTATAATGTTTTGAGCAGACCGATCAAGCTGGGCCATCTTACATTCATCATTTGTCCATTTGGACAAAGGTTTTGCAATGAAAGAATTATCCTTTTTGAACTTTGGAATGTAAAGACCATTCTCAATTGAATCCCAAATTCTTTTATTAATAGATTCAATGAAGATTTTCATTCTTGCTTCCCAAAACTTATAATTCAATCCACTGAATAAAGGTGGTTTCTAGATTGAAGCACCTTCCTCAAAAGATAGTTTTCCAGCCATAGAAAAATTTTTTTTGATCAACTTGAATAACTTTCTAGAACCAAGCTCTTGATGCCAATTGTTAGAATATATGGCCTTAAATGAAGGGGGGGGGGGGTGAATTGTTTAAGAAAGATTTTCGCAAACTTTTAAGCTTAGAATGAAAAATACTTCAAGAAAACCTTGATTAAGAATTCAGTTTTTCAAAACATAAAGCAAAAACACAATACTGGAAAAACAATCGGTTGTTTTACCGAAACAATCGGTTGTTTATACCAGTTATCAATTGACAAAACTAAATTTAAAGAGATAGGGATAGAGAAATTGTACACAGTTGTTTATACTGGTTCACTCCAAACCCAGAGCTACATCCAGTCTTCTCAGAACCCTGAGGAAATCCACTAAGCAATCACACCTTGATCACTTACACAACAACCAAGAGAATGACCTTGAACACCTTAAGAAACACACTCTCCTTGGTCAACACACCAACACTAAGATTGTTGATCTTGATCCCCTCAAGAACACACAGCCAATCTCAGCAAAACACAGAAACGAATACTTGTTCAACAGAGTACAAGGATTACACTTGTTACAGAAGATAATCTGAAATCAATACAAGCAGAATCCTATTCCATACACTTTGATCAATCACAAACTCTTAGCAATCTCAGCTCTTTGAAAAACTCAAAAACTCTTAAGAAAAACTTGTCAAAGATTCTTAAATCTCAAATCTGTTTTTCTGAAAATATTCAAAGATGTAGTTGTTATCAAATCTTAACAAACTCTTAAATTGCATTAAAAGATTGGTCAAAACATTTAATGACTGGAGCGTAAGCAGTTAAATCGTTTAAAGCTCAGTCAAATAGAAAACAGTTTTTCTGTTATGGTCCCAAAACAAACAATCGGTTGTTTCCTCGAATCAATCGGTTGTTTTGGTACTTAACAGTTAAACCATTTTAAAAACAGTTTTTAATCTTTTTCTCAAAACACCTAAGTATAAACAATCGGTTGTTTCGATAAAACAATCGGTTGTTTTAACTTGGTTTGAAAATATTTTCCTTTCACAAAGATTGAGAATGCTAATGCTTTAGATTTAATCAAAGGGTGGATTACAACATCCAAACTACCCCAGAACTAAGCTAAACCAGCACAACAACATCAAGCATAGCAGAGACTTCAACATTCTTCAAAGGATTTGGATTCTTCAAAACTTGAACACCACTTGATTCAACATTTTTTACTCCAAATAAATCTATATCAACTCAAAAGCTTTTACGACATTTAATTTTAAGTTATTGGATATTTTACCCCTTGTTATCATTCTTTTATGAATTTGATTTTCTATTTTATTTTTCGTAATTTTAATACTAATAAATTTTAGTTATCCTATATTCATTTAATAATTATTCACTCTATTAAAAAAAATCGTTTTTTGTGCGTCTTGTTGCTCGCCAGATATTTATAGAAAATACATGTAGATAATAAGAATTTATTTTAAAATAAATAGATATAAATATATTTTATTTTAATGTTTATCGTGTTCCAAAAATTTATTTTTACAATAAAATTAAGAATTAAATAAACTTAAGATTAACGTCTACATAAAAAATATTTTAAAATTATGTTTTTCATAAAAAAACATAAAAGTAAATATTTTTTAAATTATTTAAAAATTATAATAATTAACTATAATCTTATTGACGTAAAAAATATAATTATTTTTTTAAAATTGAATTATATAACATTAAATTAAAGAAATAAATATTACATATCCGTTCTGCTATATGACTAGCCTATACAAACTATGCAAAATGAACTTAAAGTAGTCAATAAATTAAGAATGATGATACATTGAAACTCCTGATAGTAAAATGACATATTTAACGATTCATTAAATTAATATTTTAATTATATTTATTTTATTTTAATAAGTTGTCGAATGAGAGTGTTTTACTCTTTGGAGTCTCAAAAGAATCTTTTTCCATAAATTAACAAGTCAACTTGTTTCCTTTTTTCTTATCGGACTAAACGACATCGTTTTGGTGTTCTGAACTGAAATGCTCATGTTCTTTTATTCTCACGCTCATGTTATCACTCGAGGTTGTTGAATTGAATCAATTTGAAGCAGTGAAGCTGGGAAGCATAATACTGCAAAGTGGTAACAAGTAGGTGAGTCATTGATAAAATATTATTATTCATTACAAATGCACCATTTTCTGCTTGCTAGATTAACAACTAGGAGCCCCCACTTTGGTGTTCTTTGTCACAATGCCATTCTTTTCTTCAATTCACGTACTTTATCTGTATCAAACACAAAGCATCACAAAGGTGACACCTTTAATTCATTTAGCATCATCAATTCATGTGGGTTGTCCCCTAAAACGGCCCTGGAATTCTCCAAAAGGTTGGAATTGAAAAACCCAGATGGGGCAAATGCTGTAATTGATCTTCTCGGGAACTATGGGTTCTCGGAGACCCAGTTATGTAGCCTTGTAAAGAAACTCCCTTCCGTGCTTTTGTCAAATCCAGACAAGACCCTTTTGCCAAAACTCAAGTTCTTTCGTTCTATTGGGTTTTCACCCACTGACCTTCCTACATTCCTCGTTAGGAAACCTACATTTCTGAAATCAAGCTTGGAGAAAACCATTCGCCCTTGTTATGTGGTAATCAGAAGTCTAGTTCGCTGTGATAAGGAAGTAGTTTCCACTTTAAAGAATGGGCTGTGGCACTTTAACAGCAGAAATGTGGTGAATAATTCACTTCCAAACATAGAG
Source organism: Phaseolus vulgaris (assembly GCF_000499845.2). Classification (NCBI taxonomy): domain Eukaryota; kingdom Viridiplantae; phylum Streptophyta; class Magnoliopsida; order Fabales; family Fabaceae; genus Phaseolus; species Phaseolus vulgaris. Next base: position 11,338,863 of record NC_023754.2, on the reverse strand, counting down.
GCTTTGAGACAGCTTGGCCTGCCTCAAGGTTCCATTTCTCTCCTGGTAGCCAATTTTCCTAGTGTCACATTTATGAAGCATGCAGGATTTGTTGAGGCTGTGGAGAAAGTGAAGGAAATGGGGTTTGATCCTTTGAAAACAAGTTTTGTTATGGCCCTTAAAGCTTTTGCAGATATAAGTGAAGCATCATGGAAATCGAAGTTAGAAGTTTTGGAGAAATGTGGCTGGTCCAGTGATATCTCTCTTTTAGCTTTCAAAAAGCATCCCCAGTTTATGGTCTCATCAGAAAGCAAGATTCTTAAAATAATGAGCTTTTTGACGAAGGATGTGGGTTTGGCCCCTGAAGAGATCGCTAGATGCCCTGCTCTTCTTAAATGCAACTTGGAGAAGACAGTTATCCCCAGATTTGCAGTTATTAAAATTTTGAAGAGAAAGGGTTTGATTAAGAGTGATTTGAAAATAAGTACCTTTATTAAGATCAGTGAGAAAGTGTTTTTGGAGAAATATGTCACTCGATTTCAGAGTTATGAGCCACTAGTATTGGCTGCATACAAAGGTCAGAAGTCAAATTGATCATCTGGATATACTTTAGGCTTGAAACATTTTAATTGACTGTACTTGATACCAAAAATTTCCTTTTAATTTTATCTGCCTTTCATTTTTCGCCATATGTTATGTTACACCACTTACAGATTGTGGTTGTTTTGTTTAATTTGAATAGGCAGAGAACATTAAATAAAGATTCGTAAGATTGATGAATTGTTTTCTTCTCTCTGCACTTTAACTGTGAAGAGAAGAATTTGTTTTAACACATGTGAATCTGAATAGTTGTGCACTTAACTTGTAAATGTCATCAGCAGATGGTATCTAATCTCTTATTAAGGCCTTCAAAGGAGGCCAAAGACCATGTCTGCATTTCCTTGTAAGTATTATGTCTCTATCTAATCCTTATACCATTCTCCATCTCACAATTTATGGTATAATAATCTTCAAGTTTGACATACAACTCTATTAGCTGAAAGTTTCTTTCCTTTGTTATGTGTTGACAATAACCCAATATACTAACTGGATTTTAACTTCTGTACATAATATGCATAATAACAATCTTTATCAGTTGTTGTCTTGTTATCTGACAAATGGAATCAGTTTATTTGTAGCAAATGTGAGGGTCTCTAATTAGTATATGCTAGAGTGTAACAAGTTAAACCTTGCTTCTCGTATTGTATATGTTTTTTAGTAGTATCACACTTAGTCCAATTACTATTAAGAATGATTGTATAGTATATACCTGTAAGACAACTGTTGTCTTTTACTTGATGATGATGATATTACACTTTGAACTATTTATGAGACTAGATTATCCTTTAGAATTTGGGAGCACCAACACTCAGTTGTTTTAATTCTGAAGTTTATTTGAAGAAATGTATGTTTTAACTTGCCTTATCAATCCTTGTTAGGGGTGAAATTCAATAATTCAATAAAGCACCTGCTCTAGCTTTGGCACAGTTTTGCTACCAATATTTTTTATCTGCTGCTCTTTGAGAAGCCCTCTGATACTCTAGAGGGTAATACTCTCCCAGTTAAAGTAGTTTGATCTGGTTCAGTTGCTCAGAATGGTAATATTTGTTCATAAAGCTTCAATTTTTGTACATGGAAACTTCATTGCTAGCTTTTATTAATAGAGATTATTGTTTTCCATTTGTCAAATGACTTAAATATGTTTTAAGTTGATGAGAAATGAGCATGTTTTGATTTGGTTCCTGTAACTTTCCTTTTCATTTTGTCCCTTAAAATTTTAAAACTAATAGTTTTAGTTCTCATAAAGTGAGTAAATTTTGGTTTTGTTTATTGTAAAATATGTTTTTATTTTAGTTCCTCTAAAATATGAAATTATTATTTTTGTCTCTAAATTTCATTTTAAAGTAAATAAATAAAAATTATTTTAGAGATATAGATTTTTTTTGGAAATATTAAATGTTGACACTGTATCAGATACACTAGTGACACACTTTTAAAAAATTATGCAAGTTCTTAATGAGTGTTACTTATAACAGGCATCATTAATAAAAATTATATTTTTTGAGGATGAAAATTAAAGAATTTTTTATTACCTGAAATGAAATAAAATTTCTTAATTTTACATAAATTAAGAACATATTTAAGATTTACATATGAATTAACCTGATATTAAAGTGCATGACCGTGATAATTAATTATTGTGGTTATTAGTTGGATTAGAATGGTCAATTTAGTCTTTTTATGCTTATTTTCATCTGGTGCTTGATATTTGATACTGTGGCATAAATTACAAATTAATTCTTACATTCAGAATCCATCTAACAAAAAAATGTAGGTAATAAGTAAACATGATATAATTTTTTTTACACAATTCTTGTATAATTTAAAGTAAATATGTAAAAATGGCTAAAATTAAAATAAGAAAGGGTTGGATTGTGTATTAAAACTTTTTAAATTTTTTGGTAAATCTTTGTCTAATGAACACTAACAAATAAATTTTATACTTGATATATGTATGCATTTTCATGCAATTTTCTTTAAGAGATTATGCTTATGAAAAAACGTTAGACATAACTTAAATGCCTTGTGAAAAACATTTTTTAAGTTTTGCTTTTGCAAAACTCTCTTCCATAGGTTAGACTTGGGAGATATTACTGATTTGTCTGATAATCCAAACTGTCCAATTCTTGATCAACATGATCAAGGTTCTACTAGGACATACTAACGATGTAAATTAAAAAACAAGTATTATTTGAATCTAATCACTTATGGCTAAACACGAGTATTCTTTGGAGTCCGTCACTCCAAGCTAAACATGAGTATTATTTAGAACACAATTACTCTTGATTGGGATCGAATATTCTTTAGAACACAACCACTCTTGGCTAACACATGAGTATCATTTGGAACACAACCACTTTTAGTTAAGATCAAGTATTATTTGGAACACAATCACTCTTGGCTAAGACCAAATATTCTTTGGAACCAATCTCTCATAACTAAACACGAGTATTATTTATATATAACCACTCCTAGCTAAACATTGAATATTTTTAGAAACACAATTACTCCTGACTAAGACTTAGATTACAAAGAATTGTGATCAAAAGATTACAAGGTTGTTAACTAAAAGAGGGTAACGTCCTAAGATAGATACAAGATGATAAAAACTCTTTTAGGTTGCTCTCGAACACAAACAATGTTCTTGCTCATAAATACAACACAAAGGATTGCTTAAGATTACAAGAGCTTGTTCTAATTCTTGCTGTAAGAGTTTTGACAATCTTCCTTCTTCACAAAGGTCTGTAAATAGAGTTAAGAAGGAAAGAGTTGTTGCAAATTCTTTGGAGTTGTTTGAGACAAATTGTAATTCTTCTTTTTCATTTTGCGTCTATCCACGTTTGAAGGCTGGAGATTAGAAATGTATTAAATGCTCTTAATTTAGCATTAAATGTATGTGGCTTCTTTGTGTAACTCATCTTATACACGACATGACTTATGATGCATGTTGTAGGTAGTTTCTTTCCATCTTTGAGTAAAGTGCAAAACCATATATAGTTGGCTTACTCCATAGCCCTAACATCCTGCCTTTTTCAGAAAAGTTGTTTGTGTGGAGCAGCTTTCAACTTGTTCTTTAAGGGATCTTGATGTTGACAAAAATGTTGAGAGATCCTCTTGAAAGAATGAATAATTGAACATTCTCTACAAGCATAAAATAAACATTTATAAGTTTGACGTGTACCATGAAATGCTCAAGATTACATCTCTCAGACAAATTATGTTTACCATGTGTCCAAGCAAAAACTTATTAGGCGGAGAACATAAACTAGAAAATCTTGTCTATTCAGTCATACTACTATGTTTCTTAAGCTAAATAAGACACAAAATTCAAACCACCACCAACTTAGGCTGAGAGGAATGACGCAAATGAAGTAGAGAGAAATAAATTCATCCTCTTAAGCCTTGTAAATACTTGTATAGAGTAGTGTACATTTTACAACCTTGTATATTGGCTGAACATTTTGCAGGTTTGTATTATGAGTTGAGTAGAATAGGTTAGGTGTCAGAATCTCAAAGGAAGAGTTAGGTCATAAACTCTAACCCTAAGAGAGAAAGATGGCACACCTTTTCTAAGAAACCATACCTTCCAATACAACTTAGGGTTTGTACAAGCTCCCTTGGGCAGTAACAGGGTTTTCAAACCCTAATCCTAACTTGCAATGTATGTCAGGGTATGAGTAGCTTGCACCACATGCTTCTTACCCTCTATTCTTCCTAGAAATAGAGTTTTCCTCTCGTAAATATAAACTTGGAATTGAGTATAGAATTTCTACCAAAATGGTTTTGTGTTCCTCTTCCAAGTATCTTTATTCTTTGCTACCACTTGAAAGTGATTTAGAAGGATTGTGCTTGAAGTTGGCATAACCTTTTCATTGTACACCAATCTTCTACGTTTACCACTATTCTGACTCATTGCTCACTCAATTACACCCCATTTCTGTTGTCAAACCATCTCCTTTTCCATTAGCACCGAAGAACGTTGCATGGAGCCAAGGAGATCTCCATCACCAACTCTCAACGAAGAAGACAAGAAATGGCTAAAATAGAGAGAGAGAGAGAGAGACTATCCTGGAGAAACTCAAGAACAAGTGAGTTGCAATTTTGATAAGTGCCTAATTTCATAAATATTTCATATTAAAATATACACACTTATGAGAATTTATTGCTAATTTACATATAAAATAATCCCTAATTTATGAATTTATATCTTTTTGCAATTTTTATGATCTTTATTTGAATAAGAGCATTTTATTCCCAACTTTGGTGTTAATTGTAGGTTTCTAGGGAAGATTGGAGATTTGGATTATAGAGTAATGATTTAAGCTAAAAAGAGAAAGTTGGAAGGTCTCAGAATGGAGAAAAGCACCGAAAAAGCTAATGTTGCAATATGAGTATTTCGCTTGAGCGAGAATGCTCCAGGATAGTTTTCAAAAATTGACGTGTTTCTCGCTCAAGCGAGAATTCCTTGCTTGAGCGAGAATGCGTAAGACAGATTGGGCCTTTTTTATATTTTATCACATAGCCCATCAACACAACATAGGAAACGACCTAAACTTAGAAAATTAGGTTAAATAGAGGGTTAGAGGCTCAACCCTAGTGTGCAAGATTGAAAGGAAAACGCCATTGAGTGAGTTGTAACCCAATTGGGAGAATGAAAGGTACTAGAAGTATATCTGGCTAATTCTATCATTTGGGATTGGGAGTAATTTGGTCGAACTTTTATGTATTTAGGTGATATTTAATATGATATAATATTTTGTGCTTGATTAATTATTGGTATTGTTGTTTTGTTTCTAAATTTTAGTGACAAATTGAGAATCTTAAATCTGACCGAGAGGTATTTTTAGGGTTCTGACCTAAACAACAATACTTAACATATTTGAGTGCTAGAGATAGACTTGAAATGTTAATTGTCATCAACGTCTGAGTGTGAAGTTGTTTTTATAAGTATGCGAGATATCAATATTTAGGAAACATTCTTAAGAAATTTATATGCGAGAGATCGATAATAATGAAACTTCTACGGGCATTAATTTCAATCAAAGAATTTAATATTGACATGCTAATCAAAATACATGAGGGTGAGAAAGATGAAACCTAATCCTTATTTTTCCAACTTGAAGCAACCAATTCTTTGTCTGTTTTCTCATTGATCATTGCCAACACAACCAATTTCAACACTTTCTTTTATTGTTTTGTTTGATATTTAGCGATTATTGTACTTGATAATTTATTGTTCCTTGTGGGATCGATATCCGTCTTTAAGGACAATTATTACTTCTGACCAACACGGTACACTTATCGTAAAAATTCATCAAATTTATGCATCATAAATCTACTAATTTAAAAGTTCTTACAATGCATCAATTGCCTAATTATGACCTTCTTAATTGGCTATTGGGAGGAAGAAGAAGAGGGAAATTCAAATTTGGATTTCCTAGAAAGGTGGCACATGAAGTGGTTCAAGTGCTTCTCCCAAGCTAACCCTAGCCTAAGGTTTCTCTTAGGCTTGAATGAACTCAATTGAAACCTTAGCTAAGCTATGAAACCATATTTAGTCTACCTTAACACTAATCTACAAAAGGACCAAATAACAATCCCAAACACCTACTCTATTTGTCTCAAATACAAGGCTTAAATGTCATACTTTCTATAGAGTTGGCGTATATCAAGAGTAGCTTGGACTTACTAAGATCAGTGGAGGCTCAATCTTGTATTCTTCGACTTGTAGTCCTAGTTGTTGGTATCATGGGTTCAAATTTAAAGTAGAAAAGATTTAATATTTTTTTAACAATTACTAGTGATATAATAATAATAAAATTATTATTATATGATATTTTATGTTATATAATCATTATTAATTTATAAACATTCAATAAATTTTTTATTAATTATATTTTTATTAAAAGAAAAATAAATTTATCATAGGGTATTTTATATTAATAAATAATTATTTATAACATGTATATTTTTTATTTTTAATAAAAATTTAGTGACAACTTAAAAATAGTCACAAGTAATATACAAATAATGACAACAATTTAGTTACAACTAATATACAAATAGTGACAAATTTTATATATAACACTATTAATTTCATTATTACAAAATAAAAATAATATTAATATTATACATTTGAATAAAAAATAACACAAATATAATAATTTTTTTGTAAGAATGAATTTATGACATATTATTATTGATACAAATATTGTAGTAATTCTAAAGTGGTATAGTGGAAATAATGAATTTTTTCATTAAAGGGTTTTGAGTTCAAATCTAAAGTAGAACAATTGTTTTGTAACATTTTATGAAAAATTAAAAAAATAGTAACAATTTTTATACTTATCATTATCATTGTTACATATAATTTAGACGATTTAAATTTTATATGTTGAATTTAAATTTGAAATGAATATCATAATAAAAAGCATAAATGTATAAAAGTATGAATATATGAATAAAAGTATCAAAATAAGTATTGCAATTGTAAAGTGTCACAAAGGAAGTAAAATTGTTTCTTGAATAGAAAATCATATTCAAATTTCAAGTAGAAAAAAATAATGTTTTTTTAACAATTACTAGTGATATAATAATAATAATGAAAATTAATATTATATGATCCTTATTACTTTATAAGAATTAAAAAAATATTAATTATATTTTTATCTAAAGAAAAATAAATTTATCATATGATATTTTATATTAATGAAGAATTATTTGTGGTAAATTAAAGATAGTCACAACCAATATACAAATAGTGAAAATTAAAATATTCTCACAACTAATATACAAATAGTGACAAATTAAAATATTCTCACAACTAATATACAAATAGTGACAAATTAAAATATTCTCACAACTAATATACAAATATTGACAAATTTTTATATATATCACTATTAATTACACTAGCAGAAACACAAACGTTGTTGTGCCTATGCATCCACTTTTTTATTTTTATCATTTATATATAGTTATGTTTAATATTAAAAATTAAATAAAAGATGTCAATTAAACCCAAATAGCGTATTCGTATTTTTTATTTTTATCATTTATATATAATTATGTTTAATATTAAAAATTAAATAAAAGATGTCAATTAAACCAAATAATAAGAAGAGATAAAAATTATAATTTTTAAGAGAGATGAAGATATAAAAAATAAAATAAAAAATTGTTTCATGTTATGAGAATGTCCACGACGGTTTCGAACAAACTACTCCACGTTTAAAATTTAAAATTGATAACTGCCTTTTACAAGATGACAGTATATTAGTTTTTCTTTTTAAAGCAGTTTTCAATTTTTCATAAGAATAATTAGTTATTTAGTAAATATTTAAAAAATAGGGAAACATATACCAAATGTTTTAGAAAAAATAGGAAATGACGCAATGACCATAGTAATGAAATAAAATCAAATACTGATATAAGGATAAAATAGGAAAAAAATTGAGAAAAGTTAAAGAGAGGAATTCCCTTTATATATATGTATAGATTATCAAAAAATAAAAATAATGTTTACATATAAAAAGAAAGATCATAAATTCAAATATAAAATAATATAAATTTAATAATTTTTTTTGTCACTTAAATAAATATATATGTCTAAATTTTCTATTATACACGTAAAAATAAACTTATGATAAATTATTATTGACACAAATTTCATAGTGATTCTAAAGTGGTATAGTGGGAGTGTTAAAATTATCTTTTTACCTTATTAAGAGTCCTAAGTTCAAACCTAAAGTAGAACAATTATTTTTTATTACTAATATAAATATATATTATATATATATATATATAAAATTGTAATCTTGTTTTATTAAATATATAAAATTAAATTTATGAGATATTTTAACAAACTAATAATTAATAGTTTGTCATTCATAATAAATAATTGTTAATTTATAAATATTTAATAACTTTTATATTAACTATATTTTTATTTAAAAAAAATATTTTTATTATATCACTTTTTAGTAATTATTTATGATATGTGTTCTTAATTTTCTAATATATTTATTGTAATATTTTTGTAGTTTTGTCATTATTGTAAACAATGTCAGTAAAAAAAAAATCATAAATAATATATAAATAGTAATAAATTTTATATTTATCACTAATTTTTTTTGTTACTGAAACTAATTTTTTATTGTAGTATCAAGATTTTCTCTCAATTAGTTTTTCTATATTTTTCAGTAGTAACAAGCATATTTCAAGAGTTTCTCTAAATTATTTTTGTATTATTTGGCTGAAACAGAACAACTTTGTTGAGCATCTATTTTATTCAAACTTTCATTTTAAACTTTCATTTCCTTGTTATCTTCTATTGACTTTCTTGATTATAGTAATTTGGAAATTCAATTTTTGAAGAGAAGATGTTTCTTTTTCCTTATGAAAACATCAATGAACTTTACAATGACATCATAACCTTTTGCAGTTCATCATAACTCACATTACATAAACTTCTACATGATAATATATTTTTATTCTAATAATTTATATATTTTTCATCCAACAAAATCATGTTATAATGAGTAAAGATAAACTAAAATATCTTTTATTTTTGGTACAACAAGTAAATTGAAGTGAAATATTTGTTTTTAAAGTCTCCATTAGGAATTTAATTTTAATACATTATGTGAGTACTGTCAACTATTTCCTAGATATATTTTTTGAAATAACTTTACAAAAACTAATAGCTATATAATACACAACAATTCAAAATTAAATTATACTACAAAAAGCTTGTAATTATAACTATTGACCCCTTAAAAGAAAGTTTGACTTATAAAAATAAAACAAAAGAATTCTTTAGTAAACCATGTTTGGAACCAAATTTCATAATACATTAGTGGGTTTAAGATCACACTAAGATATATGGTTTATCTCTTTCTTTGTGGGTGTGAACGAGAAGGTGAAATTAGGTTCCCAAATTTGCCTGTAAAGTTCTCCCTACATCTCCATTGGTTTCATTTGTTTGTTTTACCAACCCGTTAAATTATCTAGTGTATATTAGTGAACATTATGGCAAAATAAAACAAAAATTAAATAGATTTCATTAAATTATTCTATCTTAGTATTTTTATTATAATATTGTTTTCTTTGTTTATTTTATATACATTGAAAATGAGTAACTTACAATTATTTTTTATTTATTTCACGCATCAGATGTTAGAAGTGGTACTCCATCACTAAATCAAATTGTAGAATCAAGGGGAAAAATCAAAATCTATTAATGATGAAGCTGTGGTGATTGGGTGACTTCTAGTTATATTTGTAATTAATGTGTTTTTCACCTCTCAATTACTTGTTTCTGTTGAACTGAGTAACTTTGATTGTTTTCTCATTTAATTTTATTTATTATCATGTCAATGTACTTATTTTCAGTTAGATATTTCAGAATCTTAAATAATCATAACACTGCCATATATCTACTTTACATATGAAATATCCATGGATATATACTATATAGTATAAAGGTGGTCACAAGGATGAAGATGCGGGTGAAAATGGTGAGGTTCGTGCCCCTTAAAATATGAGTTACCCAAATTGGCATAGAAAAAAAAAGAGGGTAATTTTATCTTTCTGGGCCTTTTATGTTTTGTATGGGCCAAACCCAAATGTATCTTCATAGTGTATTTATCATGTACCCTTTTCTAATGTTTTACACACTCAATTTGATAGAAAATTTTTATGATTAATATTTGTGCCTGTCTTTTCTCTTTGCCCTTTACCACCGCACATCATCTTCCACAAGTTAGAAACATGTATAACCTTCAAAAACTCAAGATGGTATCAGAGCGGGTATAACCTGCTTCTCTCTCTGCTGCCAATGGTTATGTTTCCCTTTCCTTACTTATCTTTATTTTCTTTTTTCGTTTTTTTTCCTTAGATCTGTTTCCATGGCTGAAACCTAGGAAAGTTCTTTCAAGAATGAACAACAAAATCCCGCTAGCATGTATTATCTACATCTGAGAAAAAACCCAGGGATGGTTTTGGTCACACCACCATTGGATGGTTCAAATTACCACTCCTGGAGCAGAGCGGTGAAAAGGGCTTTTCTTTTCAAGAATAAATTCAAGTTCGTCAATGGAGATATACCAGAGCCATCTCGTAGCGACAATCAATATAAAACAAGGGGAGAGAAGAATTACGAAATATTATAATCACTCTAAGACGTTGTGGGAAGAGCTTGACGCATTGAGGCCCTTGTAAGAATATATGGCCTTAAACGAGAGGGGGGTTGAATTGTTTAAGATGAGCATATATTTATTCACACTCACTAGCCTTATTCATAGATTATTGGACTATAATAATAAATAAATCCATTGTTTTAATTAATATTCTTATAATTGGGTTTATTTGGGCCTTAACTATTATTATTGTTAATTTTGTGTTTTTAGAGTAAATTATCCAGAGGAAGCATCTACCTTTGTGAATGGGCCAAATATGCAAAAGTCCAAGTTGCTTCTTGAACCAAAACAGAAAAAATATTCTGAGGAGAAGAAAGAGAAAATAAAAGCTACAAGATTCCAGAAACACAATTGGAAGCAAATTTTCTGCAAAATAAAAAGAATTATGGAAAGTGGAAATTGTTTACAAAATCTAAACTGCAATATTTTTCCAAGATCCTTGGAGCAGAAAAGCCCTATAAAAGGACACAAGCATCAAGGAGAAGAGAGAGAGCTTCATAGGGTTTTCTTAGTTTATTTTCTTCTTAGTAATTCTTTTGTTTTGCCTCCGCATGGAAGGCTAAACCTTTTTTGTTGATTCCTTTGTAATTTCCCATTGAGTTCTGAGGTTTTGTTCAATAAAAGTTTCGATTTTTAATTCTCTATAACAGTTGTTTTTATTGTCTAATCTTCTGGAAAACTAGTTTTTGTGAGAGGTTGTACTTGAACGCATGATTGAGAGTCTTCCTTATCTTAAACTTTGGTTTCTTAGTTAGTTCGCATTGTTCTAATTAATTTCTTGGGCGCATGATTCAAGGGAGAGGAGGTAAGCATTCCCATGGAGTATACGCATGGAACAAAGTGGGTATGGATTAAACCAGTAGACGCATGCTTTATTGGTGAGTTTCAGTTGAATCAGATCGACGCATGTTCAATCTGGTTTAGCTCTGTTGGAGGATTGAGAAAAGATTATTCTTAGAGAACCTGTGAAGAATTCAATGGTGGAAGAACTTGGGATCAACCGCTTTTTATTTGCTATTTTATTCTCTTTTATATTTTCTGCACAACTATCTCAAACCCCCCTTTTTTTTATCTTTATTGTTATTGCTAACTTTTATTGCTTGCAGATAGATTTTAAACCCTGATCAACTGATTTTACTATTGGATTCGTTGGGAGACGACTTGGGGTCATTTGTCCACAATTATACTATCATCTCTCTAGTGTTAGACAAGTCTACGCTAGAATCGTATTAATTTGACAGCAAAACGACAGCTATCAAGGGGGTTTTGAAAACTTTTTCAGGTTTAACAAAATTCTTTATGTGAATCCAGAACAGAAATTAAGTTAGCCAATAATATAAGCAATTAAACAGCAAAGAAACAGAAAAACAATCGGTTATTTCTTCGAAACAATCAGTTGTTTATATCAGCAAAACTTAAAACATAATTTAAATGAGTTCAGAGTAAGAGAGAGATACACCAACAGTTTATACTGGTTCACTCTTAAGCCAAGACCTACATCTAGTCCTAAGAAAACCACTGGGTAATCCACTAAGCAATCAAACCATATTACAAAACACAAATCACCAAAGTAGTGACATTGAACCTTTCAAGAAACACACTCCCTTTGGCAAAACACACCAAGAGTATTGATCTTGATCACCTCAAGAACACACAACACTCCTTAGCAACACAACACCAGAAATACAGTAGGTTTTGAAGGGATTACACTTGTTCAAAGTACAAACTGAAATCAATACAATTGCAATCCTATTCCACTCTCTTTGAAAACCCAAAGCTTGATATGAATGTTCAAAAATTAGAATCAACTTTGACACAAATCAAAAACTCAAATCTATTTCTTTTACTTGTTTGAAAACATAAACAAACCATTTATATTTTCCAAAGATTGGTCAAAGCAATTAATGAAGGAGCGTATTCAGTTGAAAAACATTTAAAGCAGATTCAACATTTAAAACTGAATTCTTTTAGGATTTTCAAAGAAATAATCAGTTCAAACCACGAAACAACCGATTGTTTGGCTTGACAGTTAAGTCAACCAAACTAAAACAACTTTCAACCTTTTCAAAACTCCTAAGAATAAAACAACCGGTTGATTCGACAAAACAACAGGTTGTTTTTCACTTAGTTGGAAAAACACTTGATTTCAAAAAAGTTTTAAATCACATCAGTTTTAGATTCAACAAAGGAGTGGATCACATTCTATTCTACCCAGATCCCACCCAAACACAACAGCAACACCAGAATTTCATCAAACACTTTGGATTTGAATTCTTCAAAGCACTTGATCACTCTTGATAAAAAATCTCCCCCTATTTGATGAAGAGAAATCCTTGGTTGCTTGTGTTGATCTTGATTGAATCTGAAACTATACCTGCAAAACAAAAAACTATGTAATCCAGAGCATCTATCATAGGAGGTTATGATCATACATCAACTAGTTTTCAGCATAAATGAAGAAGCAGAAAACCAGCCAAAACAAACAACTATATCATAAAAACAATCGGTTGTTTCCCTCCATTCAATCGGATGTTTTTATCAGCAGAAGCAAAAACAACTTATAAACAGAAATTAAAGAGTTATAACAGTTTGTAGAGCAACACAAAAACCATATTCTCCCCCTATTTGTCTTCACAAATAGACTTTATGCAGAGAAAACAGTTTAAAAGAGATTTTGAGAGTCAAGAATGCCTAAGTCATTTCTTAAAAAGAAAAACCTGTCTTTTGGCAAAGGTTTTGTAAATATATCAGCAAGTTGTAGTTTTTGTTTAAATGAATTTCATCTCACAATCTCCATTGTTCACATGATCTCTTATGAAGTGATGAAGAATCTCAATGTGCTTTGTTCTTGAGTGCTGAATCTGATATTTTGTGAGATTTATAACACTTGTGTTGTCACAAAGCAAAGGAACCTTGCTGATCTTCAAACCAAAATCTGCAAGCTGCTGTTTAAGCCAAAGAATTTGTGCACAACAGCTCCCAGCAGCAATGTATTCGGCTTCTGCAGTAGAAAAAGCTACATAAGCTTGTTTCTTACTATGCCAAGAAATGAGACTTGATCCAAGAAGATGACAAGTGCCTCTTGTGCTTTTTCGGTCCAGCTTACACCCTGCAAAATCAGAATCTGAATATCCAATTAAGTTCATAGGAGAGTAAGAAGGATACCATACACCAACATTGGTTGATCCTTTGATATATTTGAGAATCCTTTTTGCAGCCTTGAGGTGGGATTCCTTTGGATTTGCTTGATACCTTGCACAAAGACATACGACAAACATGATATCTGATCTACTTGCTGTGAGATAGAGTAAAGAACCAATTAAACCTCTATATTTTGTTTGATCAACTCCTTTTCCAACAACATCTGCATCCATGTAGCAGCTTGAAGGCATAGGTGTGCTTGCTTCTTTGCAACTTTCCATCTCAAATTTCTTGAGGATTTCTTTGCAATACTTTGATTGGCATAGGAAAATTCCATCCTTTGATTGCTTAACCTGCAGTCCAAGAAAGAATGAAAGCTCTCCCATCATGGACATTTCAAACTCACCTTGCATAACAGCTACAAACTCCTCACATAAACTATCTTTGGTAGCACCAAAAATGATGTCATCAACATAGATTTGGACCAAAATAATTTCAGAATTTGCTTTCTTGGTGAAAAGAGTTTTGTCAATCATTCCTCTCTCATAGCCATGAGATAAAATAAAGTTATTAAGCCTCTCATATCACTACCTTGGAGCTTGCTTAAGCCCATACAATGCCTTTTTCAACTTAAAAACATGATTGGGATGTTGATGATCTTCAAAGCCCGATGGTTGCTCAACATACACTTCTTCACTGATAATTCCATTGAGAAAGGTACTCTTCACGTCCATTTGAAATAGTTTGAATCTACTCATACAAGCAAAAGCCAGCAACAGCCTTACAACTTCGAATCTTGCAACAGGGGCAAAGGTTTCACCATAATCAATTCCTTCTTCTTGATTGTAACCTTTGGAAACTAGTCTTGCCTTGTTTCTAGTAATCACACCAGCCTCATCTAACTTGTTTCTAAATACCCATTTAGATCCAATGATGTTCATCTCATCTGTCTTGGGGACAAGAAACCACACATCATTCCTTGCAAACTGATTCAGCTCTTCATGCATTGCATCCACCCATTTTTCATCTTTAAGAGCTTATTCAATTAACTTTGGTTCAACTTGAGATACAAAAGCAGTGTGCCTGCAGAAGTTTGAGATAGAACTACATGTAGAAACACCCTCCTTTATCTGCCCAATGATGTTCTCCACTGACAGATCTCTTGGAATTCTCCATTCTTTAGGCAACTCATCTTGCTGCAGAATTTCAACCGGTTGTTTCGATGAATCAATCAGTTGTTTTTCTAGACAACAATCCAGTTTCTGCATAATGAGGTTCTGTTCATCCTTTTCAGTGCTGTTCTTTGAAAGTTTTAAGACTTTGTGATCAACTTCATCAAATACCACATGAACAAATTCTTCTACAATCATGAGCCTCTTGTTGTAGACTCTATAAGCATGATTATTTGAGGAATATCCAATGAAGATGTCATTGTCCGCTTTTTCATCAAACTTTCCCTGATTTTCTTTCCCATTATTCAGAACAAAACAACTACATCCAAACACTCTTAGGTGACTAATGTTTGGTTTCCTTCAATTGAAGAGTTCATATGGTGTTTTCTTTAAAATTGGCCTTATTAGCACTCTATTCATCACATAGCAAGAAGTGCTAAAAACATCAGCCCAAAAATACTTGGGTAGGGAGGATTCACTTAGCATGGTTCTTGCTAACTCCTCAAGAGATCTGTTCTTTCTATCCACTACACCATTCTGTTGAGGAGTTCTTGGTGCAGACAAATTGTGCAAGATCCCTGTCTTCTCACAGAATTTGCTGAATTTCTCATTTTGAAATTCCCCTCCATGATCACTTCTTATTGAGCCAATATTGTTGAAATACAGTAGGTTTTGAAGGGATTACACTTGTTCACAGTACAAACTGAAATCAATACAATTGCAATCCTATTCCACTCTCTTTGAAAACCTAAAGCTTGATATGAATGTTCAAAAATTAGAATCAACTTTGACACAACTCAAAAACTCAAATCTATTTCTCTTACTTGTTTGAAAACATAAACAAACCATTTATATTTCCCAAAGATTGGTTAAAACAATTAATGAAGGAGCGTATTCAGTTGAAAAACATTTAAAGCAAATTCAACATTCAAAACTGAATTCTTTTAGGATTTTTAAAGAAACAATCGGTTGAAACCACGAAACAACCGATTGTTTGGCTTGACAGTTAAGTCAACCAAACTAAAACAACTTTCAACCTTTTCAAAACTCCTAAGAGTAAAACAACCGGTTGATTCGACAAAACAACAGGTTGATTCGACAAAACAACAGTTTGTTTTTCACTTAGTTGGAAAAGCACTTGATTTCAAAAAGGTTTTAAATCACATCAGTTTTAGATTCAACAAAGGAGTGGATCACATTCTATTCTACCCAGATCCCACCCAAACACAGCAGCAACACCAACCTTTCGTCAAACACTTTGGATTTGAATTCTTCAAAGCACTTGATAACTCTTGATCAGTAACCCTTACTACCTACTTGTATCTCTAAAGTAAAGTTCATTTCTAACATGATGAAGACCATGTCCAACTACAAGGACTCTGAACGGGTAATGTGCTTCTTGAAAGGATTGGGAGAAATGTATAATGCTATTAAAACACAAATTCTTTTGACAGAACCTCTACCAGGAATCAACCGGGTCTTCTCTTTGGTTCTTCAACAATAACGTCACTTGAATGAAGGCATGGGGTTGGATACAAAGATAACGATTAACAGTGCCAATCAAAGAATCAACAACAAGACCAACAACACCAATCAAGGCTGATGTAGATATGGAAGAGGAAGAGGAAAAAATTATGGGAAACAGTGTTCTTACTATCACAAGATGAATCACACTGCTGACGAATGTTATAAAAACACAAGTTTCCACCTTGGATGAAGCAGAAGATGAATTACACTGCAAAAGCTCTTGAGAAGGAGGGAGATTTGGTGACTGAGATAGGAAAACCAACACACAATGAAACTCTCAATGAGCAAATTTTTTAAGCTTTTGGATCGAGGCAAATTCAACATCTGATAAATATGATTCAAGATTCAAAGAACAGAGATAAGGTGATAAAAAAACCATAGGTGATTCGTTTTCCATAAAAAAAAATAGTATAGGTAAGAGAGGCATACACTCTTAGGTTGAATCTAAAACTGATGTGATTAAAAACCTTTTTGAAATCAAGTGTTTTTCCAACTAAGTGAAAAACAACCTGTTGTTTTGTCGAATCAACCGGTTGTTTTACTCTTAGGAGTTTTGAAAAGGTTGAAAACTATTTTGGTTTGGTTGACTTAACTGTCAAGCCAAACAATCGATTGTTTCGTGGTTTCAACCGATTGTTTCTTTGAAAATCCTAACAAAATTCTGTTTTGAATGGTGAATATGCTTTAAATGTTTTTCAACTGAATACGCTCCTTCATTAATTGCTTTGACCAATCTTTGGAATTTATAAATGGTTTGTTTATGTTTTCAAATAAGAAAGAAAGCAGTTTTGAGAAATTCAGTTTGAGAGATTTGATTCTAAGATATCAAGATTCACATCAAGCTTTGGGTTTTCAAGAGAGAGTGGAATGGGATTGCAATTGTATTCAATTCCGTTTGTACTGTGATTATGTGTAATCCTTTCTAAACCTATTGTATTTCTGGTGTTGTGTTGCCAAGGAGTATTGTGTGCTCTTGAGGTGTTCAAGATCAATACTCTTGGTGTGGTTTTCCAAAGATAGTGTGTTTCTTGAAGGGTTCAAGGTCACTACTTTAGTGGTTTGTGTTTTGTAATATGGTTTGATTGCTTAATGGATTACCTAGTGGTATTCTGGGGACTGGATTTAACTCTTGGCTTAAGAGTGAACCAGTATAAACTATTGTGTATTTCTCTCTTACCATGAACTCATTTAAATTCTGTTTTAAGCTTTGCTGATATAAACAACCGATTGTTTCGAAGAAACAACCGATTGTTTTTTTTTTGCTTTGTTGTATAATTGCTTAAATTATTGGCTAACTTGATTCCTATTCTGGATTTACACAAAGAATTTTGTTAAACCTGAAAAACTTTTCGAAAACCTCTCTTAAACAATTCAACCCCCTCTCGTTTAAGGCCATATATTCTAACAATTGGCATCAAGAGCTTGGTACTTGAAAAATATTCAAGTCTGATCCTAAAATCTTTTTTCTATGGCTGAAAAACTACCTTTGGGGGAGGGTGCCTCAATTAACAGGCCACCTTTGTTTTGTGGTTTGAATTATTAGTTTTGGAAAGTTAGAATGAAAATCTTTGTTGAATCTCTTGATAAAGGAATTTGGGATGCAATTGAAAATGACAATTTTATTCCTAAATTTGAAAAGTATGGATCTTCTATTGAAAAACCATGGTCCCAATGGACTGATGCTGAAAATAAAAAAGCCAAGTTTGATTGCATTGCCAAAAATATCATAACTTCTGCTTTGAACTCGGATGAATTTTTCTGGATCTCACAATGTGCATCTGCTAAGGAAATGTGGGATACTCTAGAGGTCACCCATGAAGGAACAAATGATGTGAAGAGAGCAAGGAAACATACTCTAATACAAGAGTATGAAATGTTCAGAATGCTCAAGGGAGAATCAATTACTGAAGTACAAAAGAGATTCATTCACATTATCAACCATCTAATGAGTCTTGGAAAAACCTTTGACAAAGAGGAGTTGAACATCAAGATTCTTAAGTGTCTTGATAGATCATGGCAACCTAAAGTCACGACTATCTCGGAATCAAAGGACTTGACATCTTTGACTACAACCTCCTTGTTTGGAAAGCTTAGAGAACATGAATTAGAGATGAATAGACTCAATGTTCAAGAAAGTGAAGACAAGTATGTAAGGAACATTGTTTTGAAAGCTGCCAAGCATAAGAATAAGCAAGACTCAAGTGATGAAAGTGAGGAAGAAAATCTTAGCTTGCTGTCCAAAAAGTACAGCAAATTCTTGAAGAGAAATTGCAACAAGAAATCCAAAAAAGAAAGGTATGGAAACAAGAAAACTAGTGATTTCAATTCTAACAATTACACTTGGTTATATAAAAGTTGATTGCCCAAATAAAGAAGGCAAGGAAAAGAAGTCAAGCAATAAAGAAAAGAAAGGGAAGTCAAAAAGAGCCTATATTGCTTGGGATGAAAATGAAGTCTCTTCATCAAGCTCCTCATCAAGTGAAGATGAAAAAGCCAATCTGTGTTTGATTGCTGAAGGAGATGACGATTCAAGCAGCTCAGGCAGTGTAAGTTCTTGTGCCTCCTTAAATGCTGAAAACTATAGTAAATTACTTCAAGCTTTTAAAGAAACTCATGAAGAAGCTAACCGATTGACTCTCTCAAACAACTGATTGAAAGGGTTGAATAACTGGCTTGAAAATAGAGTCAAAACTCTTGAAAAAGAATTGGAAAAGTCAAAAACAGATTTTGAAAATCTTGAAATGCATTGCAAAAATTCTTCTCACTTGTATGACTCTATAGCTTGTGAAAATTGTAAAACTCTTGAGAGTAAGGTCCACTATCTTGTAAGAACTGTGGATAAACTTTCAAAGGGTAAATCCAACTTTGAAACTTTCTTAGCATCCCAAAAATGTGTTTTTGGAAAATTTGGTTTGGGGTTTAATCCTCAAAACAAGAAAAATGGGATTTCAAAGCCTTTTTCAAAAGTGCCAGAAAAACAACCGATTGAAAGATCGAAACAACCGGTTGTTACACGCTTTTATTGCATGAAGAAAGGCCACTCAGTTAGATTTTGTAAAATTAGGAAATATTTTGTTCCTAAAGGTATTATGAGATGGATTCCCAAAGACTCTGATGTTTCCAATAATAAAACTGAATCCAAAGGACCCACATTTGTAAGGGGACCAAATCTTGTTGCTTGAATTCATTGTGTTGCAGGGATACTAAAAGAAGCATGGGGTCTTGAGTTATCTGATCAAGCTTTTGAAAGAAAATGATTTTTTCTAGAACTAAATTAAGGTTTTGTACCAGCTCAAGGTGTCTTGAAAGCCAAAAGAAGCATTCTTGATCATAAATAATGACTCATTGAAGGGACTTCATGACAAAAGGATAAGACTTTCTTTGTCTTTGTTTTTTCTTATAAACTCATGCTAAAATCTTCATCTATGTGTATATGTACAATTACATTTTGATTCTTCATAGTGTTTTGTTTTAAATCTCAAACACTGTTGCTGTTGCAGAAAAACAACCGATTGTTTTCTCGAAACAACCGATTGTTTCTTCTCTGACAGCACTGCATAAAATTGATTTAATTTATTTATGAATTTTATCTGTTACAAATTTATTTTCTAAAGGGATTATGAGTCAATAAAGCAGTCATGAGGTTTGATTTGGTTAAGGAGAAAGTTGCTTCTTGTCATAAAAGGAATATATTCCATATCTAGGAAATTCAAGTGCCTTTATGACTAGTCAAATCCACATGTGCTGACCATGTGATTTTCTGGTAAGGGCTGACGTGGTTCTGTGCAAAGATTGGACTAGATTCCTCTTCTTGAAGACTGAAACCCACTGTAACCAAAGGATGAAAGAGGATTTCTGTTTTGCTATAAAACCCTTTACAACAGTTTTTCTACACAAAAACAACCCATTGGCATATCTCTTGCTGCATCTCATATCTTCCTCTGTTTTTCTGATTTCTCACATTTTGGTTTCATGGATCCTACTCCTCCATCATAAAAAAGGATTAAAACCGGAGTTGTAAGATCAAGAGGACGTTTTGAAGGCTGGTTTTCAGGAGACAATGAATTGATTGAGAAATATCGCTTTGAAACAAGTAGAAAAGTGATAAACAATCCAAAAGTTGTCTCTTTTAGCTGGTTGAAGAGTCAAAAGTTGGCTGATGTGAGAAGTCTTCTGAAAGAACAACTGTTGAAGAGGTTCTTAGACATGAAAGGGAACATCTATCCGGATCTTATTCGGGTTTTCTACACCAACTTAAAGTTTGAAGGTAACAATCTTGCCTCTCATTTCACAAGTGTGGATATGGAGATCACTCATGAAGTGTGGGCTATTGAGACTGGCCTAAAGTATGCTGGTTTGAGAATCCACTAAGGGAACAATGGTGTGGTGGAAGACTTCAACAAAATTCAATATTACAAAAGTTGTTTGAAGAATCCTCATGCACAAGTAAGAACTTGTTCGGTTGGAGGGTTGAAATTGAATGAAAGATTGTTGGCTCTCATTGTCACTTGGATTCTAACACCAAGAGGGAGCAACCATTCTATTTTCACTGAGGAAGATCTTGTCTACATATACTGCATAATGAGCAAAGTCAAGATCAATTGGATCCATATCATCAAGGAACACATGCAAAAATTTATGAGGTTAAGTGATTATTATTATCCTTATGCTATCTTGATTTCTAAATTCTTAAACTATTTTGAAGTGAATCTTGATGATGAAACATCTGAGTTGGTGAAATCAACACATGAAGTGAACAATGGGTCACTAAGCAAGATGGGTTTTACCAAGATCAATGGAAGATGGGTAAGTAAGGATGGTGATTATGGTGGTTTCTCAAGTGGTGCTCATGCCAAACATGATGAAGAAGATCAAGAAGTTGCTGAAGGTGCTGATATGAATGTTCAAAATGAAGATCAACCTGCTACTGACTTAGGTGCTGGAACAAGTGTTGGACATCAAGGAAATAGGACTCCTTCAATGTTTTCCTTTGAGAGTTACATGGTCAATAGGCTAGATAGCTTTGTTGAAAACCAAAGGAATCTTCATGATCTTTGTGTTACAAATTTTCAGAACTTTGACAACAAATTTCAAAGCATGGATACACGTTTTCTGACCTTTGATTAACTTATTGAAGTTGTTCAGAATCAGATTTTTGAGTTGCAGTATGGGAAAGAAGATTGAAGAAAAACAATCGATTGATATCACAAAACAACAGATTGAAAAGCTTGGAAGTCAAGTCTTTATTGTTCTTTCTATGTGTGTATTGCTTTATTTTGGACTATTCTGTTTTCATCTCTTCCTAAAGTCTATTTGTGAAGACAAATAGGGGGAGAATATGGTTTTTGTGTTGTCCTACAAACTGTTATAACTCTGCTATATTTTTGTTTTAAGTTTCTACTGCATTATTGGTTTGTATGGAGCTGATTTTTGTTTAGTTTTGGCTGGTTTTTCTGCTTTTGGATTTATGCAGAAAACTAGTTGATGTATGATCATAACCTGCTATGAGAGATGCTCTGGATTGCATAGCTTTTTGTTTTGCAGGTGATGTTTCAGATTCAATCAGGATCAACACAAGGAACTAGGGATTTGTCTTGATCAAATAGGGGGAGATTGTTGATCAAGAGTGATCAAGTGCTTTGAAGAATCCAAATCCAAGGTTTTTGATGAAAGGTCGGTGTTGCTGCTGTGTTTGGGTGGGATCTGGGTAGAATAAAGTGTGATCCACTCCTTTGTTGAATCTAAAACTGATGTGATTAAAAACCTTTTTGAAATCAAGTATTTTTCCAACTAAGTGAAAAACAACATGTTGTTTTGTTGAATAAACCGGTTGTTTTACTCTTAGGAGTTTTGAAAAGGTTGAAAACTGTTTTGGTTTGGTTGACTTAACTATCAAGCCAAACAATCTGTTGTTTCGTGGTTTCAACCGATTGTTTCTTTGAAAATCCTAATAGAATTATGTTTTGAATGGTGAATTTGCTTTAAATGTTTTTCAACTGAATACGCTCCTTCATTAATTGCTTTGACCAATCTTTAGAAAATATAAATAGTTTGTTTATGTTTTCAAACAAGAAAGAAAACAGTTTTGAGAAATTCAGTTTGAGAGATTTGATTCTAAGATTTCAAGATTCACATCAAGCTTTGGGTTTTCAAGAGAGAATGGAATATGATTGCAATTGTATTCAATTCAGTTTGTACTGTGATCAGGTGTAATCCTTTCTAAACCTATTGTATTTCTGGTGTTGTGTTGCCAAGGAGTATTGCGTGCTCTTGAGGTGTTCAAGATCAATACTCTTGGTGTGGTTTGCCAAAGATAGTGTGTTTCTTGAAGGGTTCAAGGTCACACTACATTGGTGGTTTGTGTTTTGTAATCTGGTTTGATTGCTTAGTGGATTACCCAGTGGTATTTTGGGGACTGGATGTAGCTCTTGGCTTAAGAGTGAACCAGTATAAACTGTTGGTGTATTTCTCTCTTACCCTGAACTCATTTAAATTTTGTTTTAAGCTTTGCTAATATAAACAACCGATTGTTTCGAATAAACAACTGATTGTTTTTTTGTTGCTTTGCTGTATAATTGCTTAAATTCTTGGATAACTTGATTCCTGTTCTGGATTTACACAAAGAATTTTGTTAAACCTGAAACAGTTTTCAAAAACCCCTCTTAAACCATTCACCCCCGTCTCGTTTAAGGCCATATATTCTAACATAAGCTTCCTTTCCCTCTTAGCAAAACTGGTAGCCAATGCGTTTTTTTATCTTGTGAACATAGACATATGGGGTCCTCTAGGTGTTTCCTCCATACACCGACACATGTACTTCTTAACTATAGTAGATGATTTTAGCAGATACACGTGGATACACTTAATGAAAAGCAAAAGTGAAACTAGAGAGCATATGCAACGTTTTGTCATTTATGCTAAGAGTCAATTTAATAAAGATATTAAAACTATTTGGACTGATAACGAAAAAGAATTTTGCTAGAAGGATTTCTAAGATAAGCATGACAAAATGCATCAAACTTCATGTAATGAAACGCCACAACAAAAGTCTACTATTGAAAGAAAACACCAGCATGTTCTTAATGTTACTCATTGCATACTGTTTTAATCGAATTTGCTTAGTGCTTTTTGGTCCTTTGTTGTTGTGCATGTTGTCCATTTAATAAAAAGTTTACCCTCACTTGTTATTCAAAATATTTGTCCTTACAAGCTTCTGTATAACTGTGTGCCTGATCTTTTTGATATTAAAGTGTTTAGTTGTTTGTGTTTTGCTTCAACTCTTGAACAAAACAAAAAGCAAACTTGATCCTAGCACAAAAGTGCATCTTTCTTGGTTACAAACAAGGAACAAAAGGTTATATTGTCAAGGATGTGCATTCCAGAGAAACCTTTATATCAAGAAATGTGATTTTTTTTTAGACTTACTTTTATGATTTAAAAGAAAGGGATAAGCAAGTCATTGAACAAGATACCAATGATCCAATGAGGTATCACTGTGATGATCCTGAGAAGATTGCAATTGAGAAGAACTTAAAAGAACAAGAAGAACAAAGACAAAGCCAAGAACAAGTTGAACATGAGACTCTGAGACGATCTACGAGAGAAAGAAAAACACCTACATATATGGAAGATTACCATCATCAAATCATGGCAACACCATGCTACAAGACTCTCAGAAACAATGATAAGGTACTGATGAGAATCAACTAAAGGTGGCTTTTTATAATGAAGAACAAGATCATTCGCCTTCACATTTAAAGTTTTTCTTGTTAATCTTTGCCAAAGATAAAGCCCAAGCCCAAGCCCAAGAAGGCCAAAGCCCACAAAAGCCCAAAGACCATCCCATGAAGGGCAAGGCCAAGTTTTAAATAAATATTGTTTAGAAAGGTGCTTAGAGGGAAACATTAGAAACCTCTATTGTTAAAGCATCTTTTAGTCTTTAGTTAAGAGTCTTGGGGGGGGGGTGTGTTAGTAGATAGGTGTAGGAGTAAATAAGGAGGTGCCAAAGTGAGAGAAAGGATCACACCTTCCTCATGCTTTGTTTTAGGCGCAAATTCTAGAAGCTTTTTGGGAGGGAGTTTTTGAATTTGTGTAGCTTACATTTCAGCACCTTAGGCTATAAATAGAGGTGCTCTCTTTGTAAATTTCATATTGGAATTAATCTAAGAAAACTCTACTCAAATTTTGAGTGAACTTTGGAGAGCTTTGAGCCTTCTTCTCTAGTCTTATCTTGATGGATCAATGGAGTCCTCAAGTGGCGGCATCACTCTCATCTAGGAGCATTCCACACTTCTAGTGGCGAGATCATCCATCATCCTTCCATCTTCATGAGCATTTCTTCTCTCCTTCCTTTCTTCTTTGTTAATTCTTTGTTCTAAGCTTGTTGTCTTGTTGTTTGGTTCGGCTATTCTGTTTTTCCAGCACCTATTTTCTGTTCTTGCCTTTTAATTTTCACTTTGTTCGGTTCAAATGTGTTCTTATGCAATTCTGTTCGGTACTTCTTAGTGTTACCTCTTTTTGTTGGTTCAATTTGACAATATGTGGAACATCCAAATGAGTTTGGGATTTGGTACTAGTTTTTGGTGAGTTCTTGTCTTAGAACAATGATCCAACTCTAAGAAAAGTGCCTCTATAATGTCCAACTCAAGGTGATTCCTAAGAATGTCAAGAATCATTCTCTATATGGCTAGTGGAATCACATCAGGTACTCTACCCACTCAGTTCTATTATTTCTTATTAAAAACTGTCAAAATGGAAACTAAAGTATACTTTATCTATTTCAACACAAACTAAGCCACGATGTTATGAAGAAGCTAAAGAATTCCCTGAATGGATGAAAGCTATGGAGATGGAAATTAAGGCACTAGAAGTCAACAAGACCTGGGAAACCATGGATCTTCCTCTTAATGAAACGCTCATCGGTTGCAAATGGGTATATAAAATTAAACGAAGAGCTAATGGACACATCGAGAGATACAAGTCAAGGCTTGTAACGAAAGGATATACGCATCGTGAAGGAACTGATTATATGGAGCATACTCACCAGTAACTAGACTTACTACCATACGAAGTATTTTAGCTATTGCATCTATCATGGATTGGCATCTAGAACCGTTAGATGTAAACAATGCCTTCATACACGGTGATCTACAAGAAGAAGTATATATGGAATAATCCCCTGGAGTCATCACTAAGAAATTTCATCAGGTTTGTCGGCTAACCAAGTCTTTATATGGCTTTAAACAAGCTAATAAACAGTGGTACAATAAACTCATTTCCTTTCTTCTTACCATTAATTTTGTTCATTCAAAAGCTGATAGTTCAATGTTTATAAAAAAACACTGAAACCTCCTTTATGGCTCTCCTCATATATGTTGATGATATTCTTATTGCTGGAAATGATATGAATGAGGTCAATAAAGTGAAAAGTTCTCCAAATGATGCTTTTGAAATCAAAGACCTTTCTTCTTAGCATTAGAAGTAGCTAGAACTAAGAAAGGTATCCATATATGTCAAAGAAAGTATGCTTTTGAGATTTTGGTAGTTGCAAGTACGTTAAATGCTAAATCCTAAACCCTAAACCCATAATCCATAGGTTTCTAAATTGAAACCAGTGATAAAAAGGAAAGGAAATTTTGATAATTTGTTTTGTTCTTTCTTCTCTATTCACATATTTTTTAATGTAGAAAATTTAAATAGATCATAATATGAATAACATAACTTGTGTATATTAATTGTTGAAAAATTTGAGCTTATGGAGATTGGATATGACGGATCGTGCTTATGCATTTCTGATATGTTTTCTTGGGTGATTTTAGGAACTGGGAATATTTATATTTTACATTAGGATTTTCAGATCTCATATGGATTGGTGAAAAGAAAAAGTGAGTGCATGTTCTTAAACATACACACTCACACACAGATATATAGTAATAAATAAAACAATTAAACACATTGTCAGAATTTTCTCTGCATTAGTTTTTCTATATTTAACCATAATAACAAACATATTTCAAGAGTTTCTATAAATTATTTGTGTATTATTTAGTTCAAACAGAGCAACTTTGTTGAGTATCTATTTTATTTAAACTTTCATTTCCTTGTCATGTTATTCTATTGACTTTCTTGAGTATAGTATTTTGGAAATTCAGTTTTTGAAGAGATGTTTGTTTTTTCTTCTAAAAATATCAATGAACTTTACAATGACATCATAATATTTTCAGCTCATTAATTCACATTACATAAACTCATGTCCTTTAATTTCGGTCATTATCTTGTTATCTTCATCTTTGTGTTCATTTATTTCTGCAAGTTATCTTCATCATTGTCCCTATATTTGTGTTTTTCTCTTTGCCCTTTAGAAGTGAACTTTCAAACTTACTTAAACCACTTGGTTAAGTTCGTGTCAAGTGGGAATCTTCTTTGGGTTTCTCAGCATAATTGATAATCTCAAACTCAAACAAAAGTGAAACCTCTAAAATGTGCAATCCTAAAATCAACTCACATTAATCAAGCAAAGGGAGCAAGACAAATTAAGATGTGCTTGTACTATGCCCAATATGGAACAATTGTTATTTTGAAAATTTGAAGTTATCATTTTCATGAACTTGTAGTTTCATATATTTGATATGACATATGAACTTTGATACACTACAAGAAAATCATGAACTATAAACCAATTTTTAGATACCAAATAATTAGTTGCAATAGTAACTAAATTAGAGACCATTTTAGAAACTAAAAAAAATGAATTCTAAATTAGTTTCTATTATTGTTAAATAGTTTCTAAATTGGTATCTAATTAGCAACCAAGGTTTTTGCTACCAAATTTAGAAACTAAATAATTGGTAGTTAAAACCTTGGTTGCTAATTAGATACCAATTTAGAAACTATTTAACAATAATAAAAAATAATTTAGAAACCAATTTTTTTTTAGTTTCTAAAATGGTCTCTAATTTAGTTACTATTGCAACTAATTATTTTGGTCTCTAAAAATGAGTTTCTATTTCATGATTTTCTTGTAGTGATATATCAATAAATGAATGAAGTCTTGTTTTGATTATAAATTTGTTTATATTACTCAATTATTAACATTTATGAAGTTTAATTATATTATGAAAACATGGTTAATTATATGAGAACATGTTTAATTATATTATGAAAACAAGTTTAATTAAATTATAAAAACAAGTTCAATAAATATTAAAAATTATAATATTTAATACTTGAATTTTGACAATTATAACTAATGTACAATAATTCATAATTTGATATTGTTAGATTTGATGGTTACAACAATAGGGGTGAATTATTTTCAAACTATTTTCACAAATAATTGGCTTAGAATAAAACTTTTTCAATCAACTCAGAAAAGCAAGTTATAAAGCTAATCAAATTATCAAACAGAAACAGAAGCAGAATTATAATCGGTTAAAATAGCAGTTTAACCGGTTGTTTATGACAGCGGAAAAAATACAAACAGATATAGAGAGAAGGGATAAAGAGAATCACACAGGCATTATACTGGTTCACTCTATCACAGAGCTGCATCCAGTCCTCACTCAAACCACTGAGTTTTCACTATGCAACCAATCACAGATTACACAAACACCACACACAAGAAGGTGACTTTGAATCCCACAAAGCCTACTCACCCTCCTTGCACACAACAACCACCTAAAGCCAGAATCATACTGACTTTACAGGATTTCACACAATTATCCAGAATGTTATATGAACAATTACAAGAACTTGAACAGGATTAGAAAACACATGGTAAAACACAATACACTAGTACCCTATTGATCAATTCTTTGAAAGACAGCAAAGCACAAAGCAATCTTGCTAAAAACTTGGTAGAAACCTTTTCACAAGCAGTTTTGTAATCTCTCAAATGAATCTCAACTCAGAGTTTCAAATGTTTCTGTTTAATCAATCTTTAAACCTTTGAATCAAAAACATATTTATAATCCTTGAAATGCTAACGTTAAAGCAAATCTAAACAATCAAATCAGTTAAAACAGATTTTCAAAAAGCTGTTACAAGGACACACATTTAATCGGTTAAAACCACGAATTAACTGGTTTAATGCTCTTGTTAGTTATAAAACAGTTTCAAAACCTTCTTTGCCAACTAAGTTACAAACAACTAATTATCTCGACACTTTAATCGGTTGTTTTTCCCTTTGCATGGAAAAACACTTTAAACTTTAAAACAGTTTAAAAGGAGCTTTGTCTGAGATTCAAAACTGATCTTACAAAGATTCTAAACCCCAAAGCAAAACCTAAACCTAAAACATCACACAGCTTCAGACTTCACTTGGATTTGGCACATCAAAGCTTCTCATCTTCAAAAATCTCCCCCTATTTGATTGAGACAAATCCCTGGGATGCTTTTAGAAATGTTCCTTGTTTAGAATCTGTTAAAACCTGCAAACACTGAACAAACATAGAATAGACTAGTCCAAAAAGATATGCACTATATATCAGATTTCAAAATAAGCAAAAACTGCATAAGGACAATCGGTAATTGTTCCTGCCGGTTGACTCGAAACGCCTTCGTGCGCCTACGTCATTCCTACGTCCAGAATCCTTGTGTTTGCACGTGCCTTTCTTGTGATGAACACCTGAAAACACAAAGAAAAAGGGCGCCCTAGAGGTCGTTTGCACTCCGACACTCAAGTTAGTACTAGGGCTAGGAAACACCAAAACTGTGTAACTGTTACTGTGTGTGTGTTTAGCGACGCAAGGGAATTGTCTCTTGTCAAGTTTGTTACCTTGTTATTTATAAACTGAAACTAGGGTTTCCTCTTTACCCGAAATGGGCTTTTCTGATGGGGCGGGCCCAACAATGTTGTTACCTTACTCTCAGGATAACCTAGCACGTGGGTTCCCTAACTGGAGTGCAACCTCTGACGGGATGGCCACCTGGGTGCCTCCTCGTGCACCTGATCTTTAAGGTCACTCGCCTCTGGGAGTGCCCTAGCTGTTCACGTGCCGTGCATGCAGCTCACCCCTGGACGTGACCCTCATAGGTCATATCTTTCTAGTGGCTCTACACTTTGTGTTACGCCTGAATGCGTCATCCACTCTACACGCATGGGCCCTCGTGATCTAAGCTTCTCCCTTACTGATAACTGGCGTGTGATCTGGGGTCCACCTCTCGTGGCCCAGCTCTACTATTTGGGTTTCCGATGTCCGATCTCTCCACACTGTCTAGTGGCATGTCGGTACATCCTGATGACCGATGTCTGACCACTCTTGGCTCCTTGGCGCACGTTCTTTGCGAGATACTGGCCCACGCCGCTCATGGGACCCGCTTACGTGGTACCAACATTACCAGTGGTCAACAATGCTCAAGTACTGGTCGGTACAGTAATAATACAGAGATAACCGGTTGAAATTCTACTGAAAACCAGAATACAATAGCAGAAGAACATTACAGCTCCAACAACCTTTCTCAACTCTTCTCCCCCTATTTATCTCATCAAATAGACAAAACATAATAGAATATAACTAGGATAAAGCATGCATATCAAGAATTCCCAATTCATTTCGTAAAGAGTGTAACCTATCCTTGGATAAAGGCTTGGTGAAGATAGCAGTCAGTTGCCTTTTTGTGGAAACAAACTTGACCTCACAGTCTCCATTGGCTATATGATCACGAATGAAATGGTGTCTTATTTCAATGTGCTTTGTCCTCGAGTGTTGAATATGATTCTTTGTCAAGTTAATGGCACTTGTATTGTCACATAGAAGAGGAACTTTACTCATCTTTACTCCAAAATCCTCAAGTTGTTGTTTGATCCATAGAATCTGCGCACAACAGCTACCAGCTGCTATGTATTCAGCTTCAACAATGGATAAGGCTACACACGCTTGTTTCTTACTATGCCATGAAATGAGGCATGAACCAAGCAAGTGGCATGTTCCACTTGTACTCTTCCTATCTAATTTGCAACCTGCAAAATCTGAATCAGAATAACCTACTAAATGTATAGGAGAAAGAGAGGGATACCATAAGCCCATGGATATTGTGCCTTTCATATATTTCAGGATCCTCTTTGCAGCCTTGAGATGTGATTCCTTGGGGCAAGACTGAAATCTAGCACATAGACACACAACAAACATAATATTTGGTCTCCTTGCAGTTAGATAAAGAAGTAAACCTATTAAACCCCTGTACATGGTTTGATTAACCTCTAGTCCAGCTTCATCAGCTTCTAAGTAGCAGTTAGTTGACATTTGGAGTTGATGTTGCTTTGCAAGCTTCCATCTCGAACTTCTTAAGGATTTCTTTGCAATACTTTGATTGGCATATGAAGATTCCTTCCTTCAGATTCCTTAACTTGTAGGCCGAGAAAGAATGAGAGTTCTCCCATCATTGACATTTCGAACTCCCCCACTTCCAACAGGTTGATGCCTTCAGCTTGATTGTATCCTTTGGCCACTAGTCTCGCTTTGTTTCTTGTAATGACGCCCGAGTCATCATATTTGTTTCTCAAAACCCACTTGGTACCGATCACATTCATTTGATTGGTTCTCGGAACAAGAGTCCAGACTTCATTCCTTACAAACTGATTTAACTCTTCTTGCATAGCTGTTGTCCAGAATTCATCCTTCAAAGCTTCACACACTGATTGAGGTTCAATCTTTGAAACAAATGCAGAGTGATTGTAGAACTTTGCTACATGCCTTCTGGTTGAAACTCCTCGGTCGATTTGACCTATGATGTAGTCAATGGACAGATCCTTAGGAACCTTCCAATCTTTTGGTAGATCTTCCTGCTGCAGAGTTTCAATTGGTTGAATCGAGGATTCAATCGGTTGAATTTCTGTGATGTTGTCAAGATTCTTTAAAAATAAGTTTTGATCATCCTCCTCTATATTGATCTTAGCTGCAACTTGTTCACAATTTTTAGTCTCATTAAAAATAACATGAATGGATTCTTCCACAGCAATAAGCTTTTTATTGAAGACTCTATAAGCATGGATATTAAGAGAGTAACCCAGAAATATACCATTATCTGATTTAGCATCAAACTTACCTAAGCTTTCTTTGCCATTGTTAAGGACATAACACTTACAACCAAAGACTTTTAGGTGGCTCACATTTGGCTTTCTCCCATTCAGCAACTCATAAGGTGTTTTCTTCAGTATAGGTCGAATCAACACTTTATTCATCATGTAACATGCAGTGCTCACAGCATCAGCCCAGGAGCATTTTCGGTATACCAGAATCATTTAGAATGTCCTTGCAAGCTCCTATAGAGACCTGTTCTTCCTTGTTGGGGTGTTCTTGGTGCAGAGAAGTTATGAGAAATCCCCAATTTGTTGCAGAAGCTAATGAACTTTTCATTTTGAAACTCCCCTCCATGATCACTTCTTATAGCTCCTATGTTGCTGCAGCATGTATTGTGAAGTTTCCTTGCAAGCTTCTTAAACTCTGAATATGCATCCTTCTTTGTATGTAGAAAGAGTGTCCAAGTGTACTTGGAATAGTCATCTACAACAACAAGACCATATAGATTTCCTCCAAGACTCATAGTCCTAGAAGGACCGAAAAGATCCATGTGCAAAAGTTCAAGGGGTTTTGAAGTTGAAACACAGCTTTTCAAAGGAAAAGATTTTCTAGTTTGTTTCCCCTTTTGACATGCTTCACACATATGTTCTTTTTCAAATATGAGTTTGGGTAAGCAATAAATCAATTCATTTGATACAAGCTTATTTAGATGATTCATATGAATATGAGCAAACCTTCTATGCCACAACCAATATTCTTCATGCTTTGATAGGAAACAATCTAATGAAGCATGACTAGATATATCAAGTAGATAAATGTTGTCAGATCTCTTACCCATGAGAAGAACATCCTTTGAATTAGGTAAGCGAATTTCACATGAGTTGGTCCTAAAGGTCACTTGATAACCTCTATCACAAAGCTGACTTATGCTAAGCAAGTTGTGCTTCAAACCTTCAACATAGAGCACATCATGAATAAGCAAACTACCTTCGTTACCGATTGTACCTTTGCCAAGAATTCTTCCCTTGTTATTGTCACCGTAGGTTACATGACCATCTGGTTTAAGAGAAATGATGATGAACCTGGATGCATCATCTGTCATATGTTTTGAACAACCACTGTCTAGATACCATAGGTGTTGTTTTCTCTCCAAACATCCCTACAAAAGAAACAAAATCCAGTTGCCAAATCTGGTCCCCTTGTGAATTTGGGCCCATAGGTGTTAATGTGTTTCCAAGAATCATTAGTCTCTTTAGGAACCCATTTCAGAATACCCTTAGGTACAGAAAAATTTCAGATTCTGCAAAACCTAACAGAATATCCCTTTTTCATGCAATAGAAACAACAAACAACCGGTTGTTTCGATGCTTTAACCGATTGTTTTTGAGTGAAGGTTGAAAAAGGTTTTGTGCACCCACTTTGTTTGCTTTGGGGGTTAAAACCCAAGCCAGATTTTTCAAAGACACATGTTTGGGATGCCAACACATTTTCAAAATTTGTTTTTCCTTTCAAAATAGCATCAACCGTTTTCACAAGATATAAAACTTTTTCTTGAAGAGACTCACAGTTTTTGCAAAAATTTGAATCACATTTGCAAAAGGATTTTTCATGCATCAAATTAGAATTTTCTAAATCAGTTTTTGATTGATTCAAGTCTTTTTCCAAAATTGTGATTTTCATTTTCAACTTGTTGTTTTCACATTTCAATCGGTTATTTGAAAAAGTTAATCTCTTAGCTTCTTCATGTATTTCTGGGAAAGCATCAAGCAATTGAAAATAACTTTCACACTTATTAGAAGAGGTTGTACGTACTTGACTTGATTCTGATTCTCCCTTGGTCATTAAGCAGACTTCCACTTTATTTTCAGAAGAGATTGAGCCAGCAAATGACTCTTCTTTATCTACCAAGTCACTCCTTGGATTTGTGTGCAATTCCTCAAGTCTGTCCCACATTCCTTTAGCTGTAGTGCATTCTGAAATCTTGAGCAGTACATCAGAGTCTAGAGCAGACACAATAATATGTTGTGCCACACAATCAAGATGTTCTTTAGAAGATTAATTAATTTCAGGCATATGCACTTAGGAATTATTTGAAATAACATTCCAAATATTCTTATCTAAGGATTGAATAAAGAATTTCATTCTTATGCACCAAATAGGATAGTTTTGACCACAGAACAAAGGTGGTTTGTTCAAAGAGGCACCTTCCCCAAAAAAAACTTTTATCAGCCATCAAAATTTTCAAAAACCAGAAATAAAAAAACTTGAATAACTTTCAAGAACCTTGCTCTTGATGCCAATTGTTAGATTTGATGGCTACAACAAGAGGGGGGGTGAATTGTTTTCAAACTATTTTCACAAATACTTGGCTTAGAATAAAACTTTTTCAATCAATCCAGAAAAGCAATTCAGAAAGCTAATCAAATTATCAAACAGAAACAGAAGCATAATTATCATCGGTTAAAATAGCAGTTTAACCGGTTGTTTATGACAGTGAAAAAAATACAAACAGATATAGAGAGAAGGGATAGAGAGAGTCACACACAGGCATTATACTAGTTCACTCTATCACACAGCTACATCCAGTCCTCAGTCAAACCACTGAGTTTTCACTATGCAACCAATCACAGATTACACAAACACCACACACAAGAAAGTGACTTTGAATCCCACAAAGCCTACTCACCCTCCTTGTACACAAGAACCACCTCAAGCCAGAATCACACTGACTTTACAGGATTTCACACAGTTATACAAAATGTTATATGAACATACAAGAACTTGAACAAGATTAGAAAACACCTGGTAAAACACAATACACCAACACCCTATTGATCAGTTCTTTGAAAGACAGCAAAGCACAAAGCAATCTTGCTAAAAACCTTTCACATGCAGTTTTGTAATCTCTCAAATCAATCTCAACTCAGAGTTTCAAATGTTTCTGTTTCATCAATCTTTAAATGTTTGAATCAAAAACATATTTATAATCCTTGAAATGCTAACGTTAAAGAAAATCTAAACAATCAAATCAGTTAAAACAGATTTTCAAAATGCTGTTTACAAGGACACACATTTAATCGGTTAAAACCACGAATTAACTGGTTTAATGCTCTTGTTAGTTATAAAATAGTTTCAAAACCTTCTTTGCTAGCTAAGTTACAAACAACTAATTATCTCGACACTTTAATCAGTTGTTTTTCCCTTTGCATGGAAAAACACTTTAATCTTTAAAAACAGTTTAAAATGAGCTTTGTCTGAGATTCAAAACTGATCTTACAAAGATTCTAAACCCCAAAGCAAAACCTAAACCTAAAACATCACATAGCTTCAGGCTTCACTTGAATTTGGCACATCAAAGCTTCTCATCTTCAATAAATATAATACTGGTGCTTACAAACATTGTACTATAACGTATAAAGTAGTGCTTAAAAGCTCTTTATTTTACGTTAGAAAATTACGACATTTATAACTAACATATATTACTCGTTTGAAATTTTCACTTTATACAAGGTATTATATGACGTGTGTTGTGGCGGTTTAAAATAGACCGTCATATTATACTTTGTGCCAGTTATAAACATCACTTTATACAAAAATAACCACCACAAATACATACTTTTTTGTAGTGTTTTAGAGTAGATTCCTTATGAAGCAAGTTACTTTTAGGTCTATAAATCTAACTCACGTTTATCTTAATTGGTGTAACAATAACAAGTAAACGACAAACCCTAATTTATATTGACAATTTTATTAGAGTATTTCTATTTCATATGATGTTTTAACAATGTGAAGTTTGAATTTAATAATTGAGTTGGGTTGAATGATTGAAACTTTGTTTGAGTTATAATTAATTGTAAATTTAAGTAACTTCATTTAAAATCAAATTAATCTTTTATTAAAGAAGAAATTATTAGAATTTTTTTATAAAATGATCATGATATATATGTTTTGAATAAAATTATAAGTCTTGGTTTAGTTGAATATATTATTTCTAGTTTGTTATGTTTGGTGTAACTAAACCTATGTGATTACATTTAACACATTGTAAGAGGTCAATTACCCAAACCTCCCCGGCTTAAGCAACCAAATGTTAGTTTAAGTGAGAAATAAGTTATATAAATTATTTCTCCTTTTATAGTGTCATTGATCAAATGACATATTGGTGTGATTACTCAAATAACATATTGGTCTTTTAAACGATGAAAGTCAATTGCTTTTTTTTTTTCTAGGAATACCACATTCATGTGCTAAAATTTTGATAAAGTCACTACAAGAAAATCATGAAATAAAAACCAATTTTTAGAGACAAAAAATAATTAGTTGCTATAGTGACTAAATTAGAAACCATTTTAGAGACTAAAAAAATTTTGGTTTCTAAATTAGTTTCTATTATTATTAAATGGTTTCTAAATAGGTGTCTAATTAACAACCAAGGTTTTTGCTACCAATTATTTAGATTCTAAATTTAGTAGCAAAAACCTTGGTTGCTAATTAAACACCAGTTTAGAAACCATTTAACAGTAATAAAAACTAATTTAGAAACTAAAAATTTTTTAATCTCTAAAATGGTTTCTAATTTAGTCACTATAACAACTAATTATTTTTTGTCTCTAAAGATTGGTTTTTATTTCATGATTTTCTTGTAGTGAGTGATAAGTCTTGTCGTTCAAATGATATCTCCTTGTAGACATATCAATTTTCTTTCACGTAGAAAGATGTCGCTCAAGCCATGTTCTTCCATGTTTAAAACATTGTTTTACTTGTTTTAGTCTTTTGAACAAGTAATTCTCATGTTATTCCATTTTCATTATAATAAATTTCTATAATAATATGAATATAGATGAAAAAAAAGGTGAGAAATAATGATGATGATAGTGATATGAAATAATTAGAATTATTTGTTGAAATAACTATTATCAAGAGCTATGATTAATAAAGTATAATGTGGTATTGAGTTTTAGAAGAATATTTTGATAATGATATATGTAAACTTCAGTTATAACTTAAGTAAGTCATATATCAATGAATTAGGGTATAAACAATTTGATGACTAGGTATTTGTGTGAAATTAGACCACACATGTACAATAAGTAATAATTGATGATTAGATAATGTATTCTGACAATATAAATGTTTAAAGCCATATGTCGTCCAAAAACTGCAGTATTGTAAATAATGTGAATATATAGGTGACGATTGTGGAGAGGACAATCATCTATATTAAGCGAGAGAGAATAAACAACGATTATATGAGAGAACCATCACCTATTTGAGGGGCATAGACAATAGTTATAAAGGGAATCGTCACCACTAAAGACACGATCATTTTAGTGGACAATCGTAGTCTATGAACTTTTTTATTCACCCTCTGAATTCATCTTTCCCTATATTTTCACTGGTTTTTTGAGTTTTGATCCGTCGCTGGTGGTACACCCTTTGCCACTCATTTGCTGCGCTTATTTGTTTTTTCTTTCAATTTTTTTACTAATATTGTGTTTTAGTTGTCATAGGTTGTTTATCTCTAGTTAAAACTTCATAATTCTTTATTTTTTTATTTCCTCCGCGGTCATTGGTTCCTCCGTTACTATCCTTGATTTCTCCGTTCTTGCCCTCCTCGTTATTATGTGTTTGCACTCTACCACGTTAGTTTTTATTTATTTAATTTTATAATTAATGTTGAAATATTTTTAGAATTTTTTTAGAATTCATAATTTGTATTATTTTAGTTATATTATTAATTAATATACTAATGAAATTTTATAATTAATATTAGGATTTACAATTAATATTATTTTAGTTATATAATTAAGATTAATAAAATTTAATAATTAATATTAGGGTTTATAATTAGAATTAATAAAATTTTATAATTAATATTAGAGTTTATAATTAATTAATATTAGTTTAGTTTATTGAATTTTATATTAACTAGTTTGGATAAATATGATTAAAATAGTTTCTGATTAATAATATACAAATATTTAAGCCAACACATATGATTTTACTTTTATTTATAGCTTTACTATGTTCAGTGATCACACTGTGATAATGGAAAGATCTAGCAATATCCAATTATGATCTTACTACAATGATCATATTAAACTCAAACAAAAATAAAATATCTTTTGATTGACTAGTCCTTTTCAATCTTAAATGTAATTTTATTCTATTTTGGTAGAAACAATGCTTATTAACAATTGTAATATGTAATATTCAACCTTATATTATATTCCAATTCTGCATCAAACTATATATAAACCTATCATTAGGGCAAAGGTCATTTTGCTCTAAAAAAATACTAAAATGGGTAAAACTAAAAATTAGGGATTAAAATAAATAAATAAAAATGCCTTAGTAATTTAGTATTCTATTATTCTCGAAAATATTAAAAAAAACACAAAAATAACGGTTGGCGGTTATGTAACGATTCTGTTGGGCATCTCAATCTAATAACTTGATCATGTTCGTCTTTCTAGGGTTTCTATAATTCCCCAAATTAATTTACGCGTTTCTGAATGAATCTCAAAACACGCAGTATAAGATCTCGATTCTTCCATAGCTTGGGTTCCTCCACTGCACAGCATCGTTCCACAGGGTACGATGTTTTGATCCTTGTTCCAAATGCAGAAATTTCACATTTCATGTTCTGTTGATTGGGACATTCAGATGGTGCAAGTTGTTGGAATATAATGGAATCCTAAAAGGGTTTTAAATTGGAGAGTAATGCTGTAGTTTAAAAGGTCGATTTTGTTTGTGATTTATTTCTTTACGATTTTATTAATTGCAAAATGTCAATTTAAAACGTTGAAGTTTTATTACTATATGATTTTTTGGCCTTGAGATTTATTGATTTGAACATGTATTTATCTTTTTTCCATGGTTCCGTAACTTTGAGTGGATCATTTTTGTTATTTATTCATTTTTGAATTATCTGCTTTGCATAGTTTACTATTAACTGATGTTCAGAGCACTAGCTTGATTCATTTATGGGCGTAGTTATTTGGAGTGGTGACTAATCATACTTGATTTTTGTTTTTTTATAAACTGAGTTCATGATTGAAGCACATTAGAGTCTCCTTTTCCTTCTAGCATCTCAAAATGAATAATTCATTCTCTTGCAATGAGATTTTAATGGTTTTCCTATGCTTTTGTTAGTTGGAGGATTAGTGATATTGTTGCTGTTAGTTTTTGTTATTTATTTTCACAATGCTGAGCAGCTGCATTTGGAAAATGGAATTTAGATATTTGATCTTTTGGTGAAAATTTATTGTGTACAGACAGTCAGGATCAAGGAGAAGATAGTTTTCATGGCTTATTCTCTTTGATGTGCTTGGGTGGTTTCGTCCTGGGAATCACCTTGTTAAGCAGGCTGAGAGATATTGTAAAGCTCTTTCTCACTAATGCTAATTTTTCTGGTTGTTTTCTATAGTGAGGATACCTTATCCTGTTATTCCCTGCTTACCTTATTTCATCTAGAAAAAACTTAAGCTTTTTCTAAGTAATCACTTAATTGGTGTCTTTAGACAGATTTGTAACTTGTAAGTAGAAATTTTCTATCAGTGCGAGAGTAGAAAAGAAAAAATCTTGTGGAATCTTGGGGAGGCCATGTTTAAAATTACAAATTGTCATTTTTGTGAAAAAATATGTTTTGAAAGAATTGTGACGTGTCTAAAGCTCTTCCAGTGCTTAACCACGTGCCACTCTCCTGTTTTCATTTGTCTTTTTCCATGGACACTGATAACTTTTCTGGAGCTTGTTGTGATCCTTAACCTCCATGTTTTGATGTATCCTATTTTCAATATCTTGTCTTCAAACTGCATTTGTTCATGTAATAGGTGAGTGGAGGTGGAAAGAAGAAAGCGTATACTCTTTTGAAGAGGCTTCTCAATCAAAGAGTAGTGTTGCAATGGCTTCCGAAGAAAACATGACATTCAAATTATACCAGAACAGGGCTAATTTGTTTGTGAAGGAATATTTACTAGCAGACTCTCTGATTCCATATACTTCTATTATCAGTGGCATGTTAGTTTGCAAGATGGTATCTACTTTTGTAAAATGTTGTCATTCTGATTTCTTCAACAATGTCAGACACATTAAAGTAATCATGGTTTCATTATCTTTAATAATTTCCTTTCCTGTGTTTCAGGTCTTCGATCTTACTCAGCTTATTGGTTCTAATTACTTTAAGATCTATTCCAGCTTCTCCAAAGTCCAACGTATTGAGTGGAATAACCGGTGATTGGATACTATAGAGTAGAAAAGCTCTTCTTCTTTGCTCAGTGAAACATGATGTTAATAAAATTTTGTTCTTTGTGCAGTGCTGCATCAACTACGCATGCCATTTTTATAACAACTATATCATTGTACTTTGTGTTTTGCTCAAATCTGTTTTGGGACAGCCATTCTCCTGAATTTATTACTGTTCGAAGCTCTTCATTGTCAACTTTTGCACTGGGGGTATGAGCAATCTGAATTTCTTTTCCTACTATTGTGGTATCAGAGTTGA
Source organism: Phaseolus vulgaris (assembly GCF_000499845.2). Lineage (NCBI taxonomy): Eukaryota > Viridiplantae > Streptophyta > Magnoliopsida > Fabales > Fabaceae > Phaseolus > Phaseolus vulgaris. Next base: position 11,298,719 of record NC_023754.2, on the reverse strand, counting down.
ACTATGGAATCTATATTCTTATTCCTTCATATCTTTAGATGGGGCTTTGTTTAGAAACTATATATATTTGTTTTATGGGCATCGGATCATTTCAAGTGATTTTGTACGTACAAGTATTTGAGTTGAGTCCAGTGTAACTTTTGCTTTTCATTAAGTTTCGAGGTTACAGAATTAGTAAAGTGAAAAGCAGACAAGCTACTGACTTCTTTCCACTCCACACACAAAAAAAACTACTTCACTTGGTGAGCTTTATATATAGCTTGATTGTGATAGTAAAAGAAAAAACTAAATTCTCTATAAAGAAGGATTTGTTAAGATTAATGGTAGATTGTCTATTAAATATATGCAATTTACCACTACAAGTCTGACTTATGATAATGTATAAGGCCTTGAGGTTATGTCAATTTGAAGGTAATTTTAGTAATGAATAGAACAAGGATATAGTTTAGTTTGATTTTAATCTATATGACCAACAGAATTGTACATAATTAGAATCAGTTGATTAGCATTTTTTTTCCATGGAAATTTAAACAATCGTGTCTAACATTTTGGTTAGTAACTTGGAGTGCAGATTCAAATATTGTAAATTCACATGGTGGGAAAAAAAACAAAAGAATCTCATCCTGAGATGATAAAGAAGTCGCATTCTATAGCTGAGAAAATAATGCATGTTGCATCAATGAAGCCACACGTTCAAGCACAGTTTATTTAGCAGCTTCTCCAATGACGGACCTTGGTTTCATATACAAGAAAAGCTTGCTCCATGACAGAACATCTAAAGGCACAAAAGAACAACACATAACATCTAAAGACCACAGATTACCAATCAATATAAATGGTTTGTAATAGATGCTAGTTCAGAAACACATTGGAAACCTTCATTTCAGAAATTTCTTCTCTTATTATAAATGTGATACTGAATAGAGACTCAATAGGGTATAATTCTCAAGATAGTAAGCTTCCAGGAAATTGAGAGACCTTGACCGCTGCCCTACCAATGAATTCTCAAAATATAAGCTACTCTTCTCTCATTGTTTTCCTCTCTTTTATAACAAACTCCCCTCTAGTTTGTTACCTGAATAACTATAGCTAATATTCTGTTCAGTTACACTGAATGATGCCCATTGATTCCTAGCTGCCAGCGTATTCCTCCTCCTAAAGGTTTTTATTGGATGGAGATACTATAAGTTTATTATGCTTAGAAAACATTCTTAACAAAATTTATTGAATGTCAAATAGAAAATGTAACAAGAGAACTCCAAATTCATTGTTTGTCCAGATTAACAAGATTTTTGCCTAATTTCATATATGTGCAATTTCCAAACCCCCGTCACAGGAAGTGTTGGAGAAGGTTTATTTATAATTGCAAGTCCAAATCCAAAGAGAAATAAACTTTGGCAATGGAACACAGCATTCCTGCTATGGTTCTATACATTTGTTACATAACTAATCATGCAATAAGAAGCCTGTGAGACATATTCTTTTTACTATTCTGTCTTTTCTATAGTCTCTTTTGCGTAGCTCTTCTCAGTTTCTTGGTGTTAGTATTCTCCTAATATTTCCCTTTTCAGATATTCATTATATTTTATACTTGAAATGATTGAGATCGACCTTTGGAATTGTTATCTTCTTGGTTATCCTGATACATTCAATAACCATTTTGTGATCTGCATCACTTTGTTTTATCTGGTGAAGTCGTTATTTCTTATGTTTGATATTTATTATTGTAACAGGCTTCTGTTGGGTACTTCGTTTCTGATCTAGGGATGATATTATGGTTTTTTCCTTCTCTTGGTGGATATGAGTATGTAAGGATAATATCTTTTTGACGTGCAAAGTTTCATCCAACCTGTCTTATAAAGTTGAACTATCTTATTCAAATTTTAAGATATTTCACTTGATAGGAACCATGGTGGAGATGATTATGGTCGGGATTTAACCTGACTTCATATTAACATTGGTTCAGGTGATTCATCATCTGTTGTCTTTAGTAGCAGTAGCATACGCAATGTTTAGTGGGGAAGGACAGCTTTACACGTTCATGGTCCTGATCTCTGAGACAACTACTCCAGGGATCAATTTGAGATGGTAAATTTTTCTCTTTTAATTGAATTCTAGTAACTCAATTATTTTTCTTTGTTAACGTTGTGGTGTTTACGAAGGTATCTTGATGTAGCTGGAATGAAAAAGTCCAGAGCTTATCTTATCAATGGGATTGTAATATTCATTGCTTGGCTGGTGAGTCAATAGTTTGAAACACATATTCATTAAAGTATACTAACAGTAAAAGTTTTTACATTGGCATCACATTTATTAAGGTTTGGTAGAATTCATGTTCTTGTCTTATTGGGTTGCTTACCAAAATGGTTCATCTGCAGGTTGCCAGAATACTTCTGTTCATATACATGTTTTACCACGTCTACTTGCACTTTCATCAGGTAATAATAACTGTTGGCACCCTGAATCTGCTGTGTAGTGCTTTCTTGGTAGCAGATTTTGACATTCAATTCTTGGCCTTTTAAAACTCAAAATATGTCTGCACATTATTGTCTTGGATGATTACTGGCCTTCATCATGGATCTATTTGTTTCACATTGATAATTTCTAAACTCTACTTGTCATTATCAACTAAAATTGTAATTACGCTTTCCATTTGGAGAGAAGGAGGATTGTTGAATCTAATGAGGCCAAATGGTAAAGTTGGTGTAATGAATTTAGGTTTTTTGGAACCTTGTTGGATAACTTAGGGAGTGTTCACTTACATTTTATGTCTATTTACAAAGATTTCTTAGGAAACAGCAAATTTAAGGAAAAAAAGCTGCTTTCAATGTTTCTAGTAAAAATCTTAGAAAACAGGAACCAAATTGAAAATAAAATGACATTCTTATAATCAAAAAGTGAGAACAGGAAATAAAAATAAAAATAAATGGCCCCTTTTTTGTATCTGGAGACAGGTGAAAACAATTTTTATCTTATTTCTGGTAAAAACAATGTGGTTAGTAAGAGTAAGAATTACAGCTTAGTCGAATTATTCAACAGGTAGAGCAGATGCAGCCCTTTGGGCAGATACTAGTTGTTGCTGTGCCAGTGGTGCTATCAGTTATGAACTTGGTTTGGTTTGCGAAGATTATCAAAGGCTTGAGGAAGACATTGGCAAAGAGACAGTAAAATAATTTGCTTAGAGAAACTTTTTGAAGAAAATGTATAGGTTAACCCTACCCATGTTCATATGAACCTCGCATTGCTTGCCATGCGAATCTGAACTTATTGTATAAACTTTTTTTAATATTTATAAATATATAGACCAGAGCTGATTTACTTGCAAAGCAGTTAAGTTTTATATTTGCTCTTAATTTCTTATTATTCTTATTCATTTTATTTTTATTCAATGGTTCTAGATCATTTTATTGACACTACTTGTACATTGAAAAATAATTTTAGGCTTAATCAAGTTTCAATTTCTTCATAAATTTGAGTATTTTCAATTGACTATATATTAAACTTTTTTGGTCTACTGAGTACTCGAATTTTTTATATTTTCAATTGAGTTCCTATCGTTTAATTTTTTCATTAACTGAGTTATGTGATTGTTATCTTATCTCTTTATCTTACTTGTCTTCATGTGTTAAAAAATTTGAGGCTTTGTAGTTAATATAATATGACTTTATCGTTAATGTAAAATAACAAATAACTTTTATTGTTTTCATGGAAATGTGTTGGTGACGGTTCCTTGGTAGAATGTTATCTTGTCTAGTCATCTTGCTTACTTGTTTCCACGTGTTTAGAAATGTGAAATTTTGTGATTAATATAAAACGACATTGTGGTTAATCTAAAAATATAACACTTATATTGTTAAGACGCAAGACATTATCACCTCATCAGATAGTCTCGTAACACGACCATCTATATATTTTCATGATAACAAATACTATAAGGTGTGTTAAGATGACCAACGAAGCTACTAAGTGTGCATATTTAGTTATATACCCATCAAATGTTCTAAGTTGCTTAAGTTTATCAAACGATCAAGCTTTGTATTAAGTGTTAGACGATACTGGTAAATAAAATACATCAGATGGTTTATCAGGACATTCCCTAAGATTTAACATGTTAGAAGGTCTATAGTCTAAGACAACTTTTGAAGACTTAAATATAGAAAATCTTGACAAACATTCAACACTAGATGATTTTTAAGTATGATGTGTCAAAAAGAAGTGTTATCTTAAACATATCAGACGATCCTACAACACTTAGAAGATTTCATCAAAAGATCTTATTGAAGAAGACTCGTTGGACGATCTTACAGTGAAAATATCGGTTAGACAGTCTAGTAAAGATACATCAGACAATCTAACATTGATCTCAATGTTGAACAAATATCAAATAACTTATATAGATAACACTTAAAGAAGGAAAGTCGTCCAAACAAAAGGGATCAAGTGATATTTATATGAAGGTCTCGTCAGAAATCTCAAAAGAAATGGACCAGACGATCTTAATAAGAAGGTCTCATTAGAAGATCTCAAAGAATTGGACCAAACAATCTTGCTAGAAGGTCTTTATAGACGATCCTAGTGCTCATGGGTATATCATAAGATCTTGCTAAACGGTTCCTTTATACATCACAAGGCAGACGATCTCAAAGCATGTGAAAAGCCCAACTAAACAGTGCTTATGAAAACATCAGGTCACTAAAGGTTGAACATATCAGACGATCTTATTATCTTCTACCCATCAAACAATTACTACATTAGGGAAATGTCCATACTTAACATTCACATTCTTAAAATGTTTTCTGACATTGCTCTAATATTTTCGAATCTTATTTGATATTTTTAATTCAAAATACTATTTTCAAATAAGATAAATGATTAAATACTTTTGGAAAGTTTTCCTGTTTGAGAACTAACATAGAAAAAACTGGAAATCTCAAATATCATGTGCTTTAATATTTGGTGGATGAAAAATACTTTCCATATTGATTATAAATGGTTTCGAATACAATTATGCAATCACAATTAAGTTTAAACATGTATTGGAAAGTTTCTCAAATGAACGGTGCTTTAACTAGAAAGTTTTCGAAAAACAGAGCTCACACATTTTTCATATAAAATAGTTCTTCGAAATATGTTTGGTGAAAAGATATCCTCGTTAAAATATGACTATGCTACAACGTTTAAATCTTGTGTTAACATAAACGAATTTGAAAATATATTTAAAGTGAAATATGTGAGATTAGAAGATCTCAATAACTTCAATTCTTTTATAAGATATTATTTCAGTGATACCTATGATTTATTCGGTTAACTATAATGTTCACTAACTATTATTATTTCCATAAATTATCAAATGATCATAAAGATGCAAATAAAGTTGATAGTCAAAGTTTCCTTATCAAGCGTCTAATGAGAAAACAATGATTCAAAGAGCGAGATTCACACAGATGAAGATTCAAGTAATCAAGCAGCTACGAATGAAGATTTATAAAGAGAAAGAAGATTCCAATAATAAACAAATGATTTGACGCAATGAAGCTTCATATTTGAACATTCCATATTGAGAGTCTTATACAAAGAAGAAGATGAACAGTACAAAAAAGGAAAGATTGTAGTCCAAAATTGCTAATGCATCAACATTGACTGTCCATTCAGATAAATAGATTTTTCGAAGAGTAAATATATGTTTAAGGACACGAAGATTACATCAACACCATTATTTCTATTTTTGAGCGTACTACAAATAAAGGAAGAGCAATGTGGCAAATCTCATAAGTTGAATTAAGATTATTCAAGATTCAACGTTCAATTTATTATAGATAAAGAAAGTATTTGAGGAGCAAGAAATTGTTAAAAGATGCGAATAATGCATCAGAGCTAAAGTTTCCATTTCTAGTTTTTAACTCATTGAAGAAAAAGGTCAATGTGGCAGATTAATCAAGATATTGAAGTAAAGAGGATTAAAGCTACAAGGTTTATATATGAAGAATATAAAGAAAGAATTTGAAATGTCTCACAATTCAAAGACGCACAAAGATCAATCAGAGTCGAAGTTTCTATATTGAGCGTTTAATGACTATATTGAAAAATAAAGAACGCAAAGCTTCAACGGTTACATTTTTGAAGGCCATATAAAGACCTTAAAGATGAATAGCACAACAATGAATGTACATAGAATGAGAAAGAAATGCAATTATCAAGTGATATTCAGTTGTGTGATTAAAATAATGCTTATACAACTTACATATGTTATTGTAGAGCAAATTGTGAGATTGGGTGTTGTGCTTAAGCTTTCGTAAATCCTTCACTTTGTGAAGCATATGTTGTAAGATTTCATTGTTTTCTCTGTAAAGAGGTTTCTCTTCTTGTTAAGAGGTATTGATCTTAGAAGGACATTGGGATTGGTTGCTTTGAGAGGTAGAGAATACTTTGTGACCCAAAAAGGTGTAAGAATATTTCTGAACCTGAAGAGTTGTAAGAATACTTGTGAACCTAGAGAGATGGAGAATAATTGTGTTAATAAAAGGATCTTAAGCGGGTTTCTTGAGGGGATTGGAAGTAGCCCTAATGAGTGGGTGAACCAGTGTAAATCTCTGTCTACTTTTCTCACTCTACTCTTGTTTAGATGCTATTTTTAATGGTTTGATACTCCACAAATTGAGTTAGGCTCCATTAAACCCCCTTTTGGAGGCAATTGTACCTTCAATTAGTATTAGAGCTAACCTCAAGGGTTAATTCTTAACAGGACTTGAGGCATGATCTTGGTGAACTCAATTGAGTTTGTGACAAGAATCATCAACATGCCACCCTTGTTCAAATGAGAGAAGTATCATTTTTTAAAAGTGAAATGATTGATTTCCTAAAATACATGGATGAAGATATGTTGTTTATTATTGAAGAAGGCCTTTCTTCTCTACTTAACTCCTATGGAGAACTGCTACAAAAAGAATCTTGGAACGAACATCAAAAGAACAAATATCAACTTAATGCCAAAGTTAGGCATATTTTTTTGTGGGCATTGTTTGAAAATGAACTATCCAAAGTTATTGTATTAACGAGTGCTAAAGAAATATGAGAGACTATTTATCTTTGTCAGAAAGAATCAAGAGAAGATCTCAAAACATTTGACTCTAATACTAACGAAAAAGCACTACAAGAAATTACTTATTTAGCTGCAAAAAAAAAAAAACGAAGGTCTTAGGTCGACACTAAATAGTGTCAAATAAGCCTACGTTATTCACAAAATTTAAATAAAATGTGAGAAAGCGTGGGTTATACCCACGCAAACTTTAAAAAAAAAGTTGCGTGGCTGAAACGACCACTATTGAAAATATAAAAATAATAAAAATTTAAAAGTTTGAAGGTTTAGCCCACGCTAAACATTTTAAATTAAATTTAAATAAAGAATTAAATTCTAAAGGTGAAACCCACGCAAACAATTAATTTTTGTTTATTTGAAAATTCTTAATTATTAAGGTTTTGAATATTTTGAAAAAAATTTAAACCTTTTTCAGAGGATTGCATTTGATACGGGAGAAGTCATCGTCGTTCATAGCCTTTAGCTTGAGCGTGAGCAGCGTGCCACTGTTGTCCATATAGAGAGGGGAGTAGTCACCGTTAACGCTTGAGCTTGAGCAGCGTGCCACCGTGAGAACGCAAACGGAGTCTCCGCGGTTTTGCCCTAGGTTTCACTAGTACAAAAAGGTAAATTAACGACGGTTAAAATCGACATTTAAAGACGGTTCCAGAACCGTCGTTATTACAGGCGTCGTTAAAAGGTATGAATTTTTAACGACAGTTCTGGGAACCGTCGTTAAAAGGTATGGACTTATAACGACGGGTACCGTCGTTAAAGGAGGTTTCTGTTTTCCAAAAAAAAATTTACGCGACATTCAAAGACGGTTCCTCCTCTAGGAACCGTCGTTATAAGTGTGCCTTTTAAAGACGGTTCCAAGTGGAACCGTCGTTATATGTATTGATTAAAAAAAAATAAAAAATTTTATTTTTAAAAAAATCTCAAATAACCTGCATAAAGTTTTCAATTTCAGAAAATAAAAACATTTCAAATCATAATTTAAATATAAAAATTACATACAACAAATTATAACATAATACAAAAAAGTTTGGTAATATATGAAAAAATTTGTCATTGTAATGATTTATCTATACTAGAGTGTTATACATGGTTACAAAATACTTTGACCATGTTGTTCTGGCACACTCCAATGCTTCTAAATCTAGCGGGTGTTGGTCGTTGAACAACTGTGACATTTGAAATATTTTGAATTAGTGCATGATTAATAAATCTCAAATTTTAAAGTGTTTATTGTATTGAAGTATTACCTTATCCCAACCTTTCTTAATTTCAGCTTGCAAAATAGTCAACATCCACTGCATAACATAATAACCGCACTCATAATTTTGAGGTTGCCTGTTGGACTGCATGTGAAAATAAATGTATTAAATGAATGAGTGAAACACATTAAATTAAGTGAAGAAATATACTTTAAATACCTTAAGGTACATCCAAGTGAGTTTTTGTGCGTTTGAAGTTCTCCTCCCACACAACATATTATATCCAGAGTAAGCACTAAAATAATAAGATTTCATGTTAGAATACATAACATTATATAATATATAAGTAATAATCAATGTTAAATGAAACTGTTGTACCTATCTATAATGTTTTTAAAATAGGCAGGAGGTTTTTTATGCAAGGAGCAAAACCATGCAGCGGTATGATCTTGAACAGATATGATCAATAGTTGCCAATGACGCCTGTATAACAAATCAGTTAATTAGTTTCTCTTATTTCAATAATTTATTAAAACTTATTTAATAAATAAGAACTTACTCATGGATGTACGGAGCAAAATAAATGTGTTTTCCACCATTCTTTAAGGCAGTGGTGATGTATGTTTGTGTTTCCGACTTCTTGTTTCCAATTGATTGAGTGATTTGAGGGTCTAAAAACCCATATATATTATGTTTCCCCTCATCAAAGCATAATCCAGAAAGATACCTAAATTTCAATAAGTTAGTACTAATATATTTAATAAATCAAAAGTATAAAGAATTTAAAATTTGAACTTACATCATCCATAATTGCAGAACTGTTATGTTAATCTCTTGATCTCCGGATGCAAGGTCCAACAAATCAGACATGTGAACGTACAACGGTAGATTACTATGCCTTCCAAAAACATTGGCATTCCATGGAACCTCTAAGACGGTTGTATCTAAAGCTGTAGCAACTTCCACCAATGCCGCCAGAGGATCATCAATGGAGACTATTTTCTTCTTTCCCAGAGGCAAATTTGTCTTAGGTTCCTGCTACTCATCAAAACAAAAAATACTTAAATTAGTTAGAATGTAATATATCATAATTGTATTAGTATTAGTGCAAATATATACCATAGAGTCTATAGGTCTGACGAGATGTCTAGGCCAGGCAACGAAAGTATGTAATGCCTCTGCCACAATTGTCACCTCTGATGTCGGCACAGGAACTGCAAGATCACCATAAAGGACCTTCTCCACCGTGACCTTCATGAAATTAGAAGGAAGAGGCACATTGTGTAACATTGTGACCCCTTCATAACACTTACCCAAGGCAACGAATCGGGTCAAAGAATTACACTCAACATATAATTCGCATTGGCTAGTTGAGCCAAAGTCATCCCCTGATAGATCAACTGCCGAACAACTCCCTTTAGTGCTGACTTTCTTAATAAGAGGCGGAGGTGGTTCATCTTCTACCATAGTAGGTGGTTGCTGTGAGTGTCCTAAACCCTCCCACCGCTTTTTGAACTCCATTTCCATTCGCGCACTAAACTCCTCCATTAAGCTTTCTTTAAGCTCTTGAGTTACCTCAGCCTTTAACTGCTCACGTAGTTGTAGTAAATACTCTTGGCTAGGTTCATTGGACAATTGTTCCTTGTTGTGTGATGGAGGTCCAAAGTATGACCGAATCCCAACCCCATATCCAGCTACACGAACACGTCCAGGGTGTTCAGGTCGTCCGAGAGCAACATTAAGAATATCATTGCGACCACATGGTTTAAAAGTCCCTTGTGTTGATTGCTCATTAAGAGAATCCTAAAAAAAATGAAAAGAAATTGACAAACTTCAACACATTGAATTTAAAATAATACATAGAATTTAAAATAACACATTGAAAAGAAATTGTCAAACTTACAATGCGTTCAACTGTTTGTTCTGTAGACTTAGAACTCCATGTCCCTAATGTGTTTATACGGGCACCCTTCCACATCTCATGTCGGAGTGGTGGGGATGGAGGTCTTAAAGAATCTACACTATTCATTTCCTCAAAGGAAGTAGAACGTGCTTTAATCTTTTCTTCAAGCATCTTCTGCTCTAGCAACTTATAACCACCACGAGACAATAAGTGTGGGGTATCATTATGTGCCTGATTGGCTTTTGCTTTGTTTCGAACCTCCTATCATAACACTCAAAATTTAGTAATACGTTAATATAAACTATATTCAAATATAAAAGTGATACTAACCTGCCATTTTTCAGTTTGTCGAATATTGACAAACTGCTACCAAGTTTCTTCATTAATGGATGCATATTTTGCACAAGGATTTTCTTCTTTCCTTTTCCCATATATATAATCTGTTGTCAATTTTGATTTAAACTGACGAAACTTGACACCCACATCTGAAAGAATCTTCGTTTTCAAGGTTTCCACATTCGGGATGTTGTAATGCGTCTACATTGTTTGAAAGAATTAGTTCATAAACAAAAACAAAGTATAAAAGAACTTTAGATTTAGCAAAGTAAAAACAGTTACATACCAGAATATCTTGCCAAATCATGTTTTTCTCGTGGTCAGTCACGTGATCCCAGGACTGAGTTAAGATAGAGATCCTTTCACGAGAAAGTACTCCGAGATAACTCCTATATTTCTTTGCATGTTGCCCAGTGGGCACACCAGTGTGGATATCAATAGACAAAGGTATTTTGTCATCTTTAGTTATCTTCTTAAACATATTCTTCAATCTTGTAGGTCCTCTACCAGTTTTTGAATGGGAAACTTTATCATCTGCCATGTTCCTGTTATCAAAAAAATATAATAAGCATCAAGAATATGAAATATAATGAAAATGAAATATATTGTAAAACTAAACACGAATCACATGTACATACAAATATATATTCCTTCATCATGATCATTTCGAGTTGCATGTACAACATCAGCAACATCCTCGTACTCTTTATTGATGGTCGTTCTTGTAAGTGATTCAATCTCACAAATGTCATTGTTTGTATCTTCTGGGTCATTATGTTGTTTTTTTCCATGTAGCACAACAGACCAGTGGTCAGACGTAGGATCTTGGATATAGAAAACTTGGGAAGCTTGATGTGCCATTATAAATGGTTCGTCATGATAACCTATCTTTCGAAAGTCAACCAAAGTCATTCCTGATTCATCAACTTTGACACCAGTCTTATTGTCAACCCACTTGCATTTGAAAACAGGTACAGTAAACTTGGTATAATTAACTTCCCAAATCTCTACTATGACACCATAATAAGGCATTGATCCCACAACAGGATTTTGATCCTTTGCAGTTGAAAACTGCATAGACTCTGCCTCCAAGGTGACTCCGCTATTTTGCACTGTACTCCTATCATCTCGAGACTTTGTGTAAAACAAACAACCATTTACTTCATAGCCAGAACAACATAAAACATCAAATTTGAGACCGTTTGCAAGCCATGTTAATGTTTCAGATGCTGATGGATCATTCATTATTTGTTGCTTAAACCATGACATGAAAGTTTTGTTATGCTCAATTAACACCCATTTTTCTGATTGTCTTGGATTTTTATATTTGACAATGTCTTTGTGTGTATCCAAGTATGGTAACACCTCATCAGTGTTATTTAAGATATACAAGTGTGCTTGCAGAACCTCTTCTCTAGATTTGCTTATGACATGTACACCTCTTGAAGATTTACTTATGAATCTACGAGAGTGCCAACCTTTTTCAGGAACTCCTATACATTTGGCTTTTGACATGGACTCGGAACAAAACTCAATAGATTTTTCTGAAATGTATCTTTCAATAATGGAAGCTTCTGGACGACATTGATTCTTCACATATCCCTTCAAAATCTTCATGTATCGTTCAACTGGATACATCCATCGCATATAAACTGGCCCACACAATCTGATTTCTCTTACAAGATGAACAACCAAGTGTACCATAATATCAAAAAAAGATGGAGGAAAAAACATCTCGAGTTGACACAAGATAACAATTATTTCTTCTTCAAGTTCATCCAACTTCTGAGAGTCAATCTCTTTACTACATATGGAATTGAAAAATGAACATAGTCGAGTGATTGTATGCCTAACATTTTTGGGCAAGATTCCACGAATAGCCACCGGTAGTAATTGTTGCATTAGAACGTGACAATCATGTGACTTTAAGCCAATTAGTTTCAAATCATTCATAGATACAAGACTCTTCACATTTGAAGAGTAGCCTTGTGGTACCTTAACACCTTTAAGACATTTACAAAAACTTGTTTTCTCTTTCTTTGACAAAGTGTAACACGTTGCAGGCAAGTATGTACGTTTACCAACTTCTCTCTGTGCCAATTCCTCTCGTATATTCATTTCAATCAAATCCAGACGTGCATTCACACCATCCTTTGTTTTGCCTTTAATGTTCAGAAGTGTTCCTATTAGACTGTCACACACATTCTTCTCTACGTGCATTACATCTAGACAGTGTCTAACATCTAACTTACACCAATACGGAAGATCAAAAAAGATTGATCTCTTCTTCCATATTTCACTCACAGTTTGCTTCTTCTTCATTTTTCCAAAAGTCACATTAACATTTTTGATTTTTTCATAAATTTCAACACCACTTAAGGGAGTGGGACAAATGTCATGTTCTTGGTATCCGTTAAAAGCTTTTTTCAATCGACGATACGGATGATATTTCTTTAGAAATCTACGATGCCCAAGATACACGGTTTTTCTTCCATGTTTCAACTGCTCATAAGATGTCTTGTCTTGACATATTGGACATGCTCTATGGCCTTTCACACTATAACCTGACAAGTTCCCATATGCAGGGAAGTCATTGATAGTACAAAACAACATCGCATGCAATCAGAAAGATTCATTTTTAAACGCGTCAAACACATCAACCCCTTCATTCCACAATAATTTCAAATCTTCAATCAATGGATTAAGATAAACATCTATGTCATTTCCAGGTTGTTTTGGACCAGAGATCATCATAGATAACATCATGTATTTACGCTTCATACACAAAGCAGGAGGTAAGTTGTAAATGACTAACAAAACGGGCCATGAACTATGATTACTACTTAAATTTCCAAATGGATTCATTCCATCAGTTGCCAATCCAAGTCTTAAGTTTCTTGATTCTTTTCCAAATTCAGGAAATTCTTTATCAATATTCTTCCATTGCAAAGAATCAGCAGGATGACGAAGTAATCCATCACATTTTCTATTATCTGCATGCCACCTAAGGTTTTTAGCGTCATCTGCATTTGCAAACAAACGCTTAAGCCTTGGAATTATTGGAAGATACCAAACAACCTTAGCAGGAGGACCTTCCTTTGTCAATTCATCAATTTCATCATTCTGACCAACCTTAACCTTATAACGTGACAAACCACACCTGGGACATCTTCTTAAATCTTCATACTCATATATGTATAAAATACAATCGTTAGGACATGAATGTATTTTTCTATACTCCATACCCATTGGACAAAGTATTTTTTTCGCCTCATAATTTCGATTGGGCAAGGTATTTCCTTCTGGAAGCATGTCCTTAAACAATTGAAGCAATTCTGTAAAACTTTTGTCGGTCCATCCATTCATTGCCTTCAAATTCATCAACCTTAACACTGTTGATAATCGTGTGAAGTTAGTTGAACCAGGATACAAAGGAGTCTCTGCATCATTAGACATATTTTCAAAAACTGCATTAGCAAATGATTCTGCTCCCACATCACGAATCATGTCTTCTAATCTATCATCCATTGAGAAATGAACTTCCTCCGAACCTCCGTGCACACTTGGCAAGTTTAACAATTCACCATGCCACGTCCATGTTGTATAACTTTTCAAAAATCCATCACACAAAAGATGTTCTCTAATTTCAGAAACAGTCAATATCCTTCCATTTAAACAATTGATACAAGGACACCTTATCCTTACTCCATTCTTATAACTAATGGCATTATGTTCTGCGAATTGTATGAACTCTTCCACCCCTTTTTCGTAAGTATCACTTATTCGTGGTGTATTAATCCAACTCCGATCCATTGAACTGCTAAACTAAGAACCAATACTTTCAATATGTAATCATGAAAAAATAAAACAAAATTGCCGAAGGTCGGACACCTCCGGACTCAAAACCAGTGCGTTCAATATGTCAAAACAATATATAATGACAGAAAATTGCCGAAGGTCGAACACCTCCGGACTCAGAACCAATGCGTTCAATATAAAGAATCAATATCAAACTCAAAACAAATACTTTCAAAATATAGGTGATAATAAATAAGAATACACTAACCTCAAATGGATGGGCGATCACGACAAGCGGTTGCAGCAAGGAGTCGGTGTTCACGGACGTGCGTCGCAGCACAGGGTCGGTGGTCGCTGGAACGGTCGAGGATCGCGCGCAGGGTTGTCGCTGGAACGGTCGTCGCGGTCGCGTGGGCGGCTGGGGAAGGGTCGCGATCGCGCGGGCGGCTAGGGAAGGGTCGCGGTGTGGCGGTGCTGTCGCGCGAATGGGTCGCGGTGCGGTCGTGCGTTAGGGGTTTAGGGTTCACGGGAGGCAGTGCGGTCGCGGTGTGGTCGTGCGTCAGAGGCGGCGCGGCTCGGACGCGGTCGCGGCTGTCACGATCGAGCATAGGGGCGGTCGCGCGAAGGGTCGCGGTGCGGTGCGGTAGGGCAGTCGGTCACGGTGCGGCTGGGTCGCGACGGTCACGGTGCTTGGTCACGGTCGCGCGTAGGAGCGGCGGTGGGTCGTAGGGCAGCGGGAAATTTTATGTTTCTGAATGAAAATAGGAGAGTGGGAAAAAAGGAGTTTAAAACAGGTTTTAACGACGGTTCTGGGATGAACCGTCGTTGTAAGTCCACCCCACGCACTTTTAACGACGGTTGTGGGATGAACCGTCGTTAAAAGTTCAAAAAAAATTCGAAAAAATTACAAGATTGCCACCGCGTAGTTTTTAACGATGGTTCTCTCCAAACCGTCTTTGAAGGATGTCGTTATTGAAGAATTTTGTACTAGTGTTTTCATCTCGATTCCTTTCTTTCTATGTTGTGTAATTTTGTTATTGATTCCTACTCTTTCTCGTTTTCAGACAATGAGATATTAGAGAATTTGTTTCACCATATTCAGTTGAGTGATTTCCACATGCTTCAACCTTAAACACATTCCAAAAACCTGAAAAACCCATCCAATAGCGCCCTGAATTTCCCAAATTTCCCAAATGTTGCCCTCGAAAACGAAACCACAAATTTAAGAACAAGCTCCTACACTGATAGTCATTGTTCTTCTTTGGTTCTTTCTTCCAATTTACATGCTACTTGTGCTCGCAGTAGCAGTTCATTCTTCTGTGGTTTTTTCTTCTACAGTTCGTTTTTATTTCGATTTTCTCATTGGTTAGGGTTCATGGTGACCTAAGTAGAGTTGATCATTCTCTTGTAATTGCTTTTGTCACTATGTTTGGACTAATATGCATATCTCTATATATCACACCATGCATCTATGACCTCCCTGTACCTCAAATCAACTCATATGTAATCATACTCATTGCCTTTTCTCCATTAAACAATTTTGTAGACTCTATTTGACTATTTTTATAATTATATACATATATATTCCCATGGACAATATATATTGATATGAGCGTGGACAATGCATACTGGTGTTGTTGCCATTAATCAAATCAGTCTTTAATAAGATGTTTGGTTTGGTGGAGAATTAGATTTAAATCGAAGTTGGTTTATATAAAGGAAATAAAAAAAATTTGAGCAATGTGATTTGAGAGAAAGAAAAGAGTGGCATAAAAGCCAAGAAATGCAATGGTGGTTATGGTGTGAGTAATATAATAAAAATAGATAAGAAAAGTGAAATGAGAAAGAAACACGAGAAATGATTTGGTATTATGGGCATTTGATTATATGGGAAGTAGATGATTGTGGAGCATACAAAGTTGGGAGTGATAGATAGAAAGATAGAGAGATGGACGAGCATTCAGCATTTGAGATAAAGTTTCGGTGATGTTTTTGTTCCTACCGACCATGTTGTTTTTCCCTATTTCTTTTTTCTTTTATAAATTATCATTTTCCACATTTTTTTATCTACTTTTTCTTTTAAAAAAAAAACTCAAAACTGTAACAATATTTGTGTATTGAAGTTGCTGAAATTTGTATCATTCTTATAGGTAACCTTTTTTCTTCCTTTCTCTCATGTTTGTTTTGTTAAAGTTTTCATGATTTATCTTGAAAAATGAAGTTGCTTGCTAAGTGTTTGAGCTACATTTCTAAGGTTGAAATATTGAGTCCTAGTTGATTTCTAATGTACCCTTAAACAATATCCATCATAATTTTAAAATGATAGGGCAATTTGTAATGCTTTACTTTTTTTTAATTTGTTTATAGCAGTGTATTTGTAAAGGAGCTTAGTTAGTATACTTTGAATGTTTTGGAAGGAAATTTTATTGAAGTTTTTTATCAAATCTTTGGAGTCATTATTTATGACAATAATCATGCTCTTCCAGAGTCTGAAGATGTAGAGTAACAGCTGTGTTTTCAGGTGGAAAACAAATATGCCTTAACAGTTCTTATTTGTTTGCAGATCACAACCATAATCAATTCAGAATAGAAGAATAGTGCTTTGAGGTGAGTGTTCAAACTATTTTGTTAAAGAAATCAGCAAATGAAATGTTATGGTAAACGTTGAAAGCAAAGTTAAAAGTTGAATGTTATAATAAAAGGGCATTCTTTTCTTATTTTATTATTATTGATAACAGTTCTTACACAGGACAAGTTATTTTCTATCAAATATTCTAACAATACTATACTGCTTATAGGTCCAAACTATCAATTCTGTGTGATGCTGAGGTTGCTCTCAGGTACCATTATTTCTCCTCCTTCAACTTTCCTTTTTCTTCTTCTTAAATTAATGTGTGAATGCTTCTGCTTCCAGTAATTTTAGCACCCCTCTTGAAACCAAGACCAGTTCCTTTAATATGCGACCTTGTAAATTTCATGCATACCTATAAAATTTCACTTGTAATGATCTGTGTGAAAAGGTTATTCATAATTTTGTGCAGGTTTATGTGCATGTGACTACTGTTAGTTCCCTAGAATATATGTAGTAGAAGGTAATTGAGACTTTATGAAATTATCATTAATTTAAAATGTGTTATCAAGGATTGAAATTGACCACAGTGTGCGTGTGACAATTCCTAGAAAAGAATTATGAATAAGAAATGAGTGAATGTTAAAGAATAAAGAGGCATAATGTTAGCAGTAATTATCTAGTGTTGTGCAGGTTGTTAGAATTCACATATTCAGATATTCAGATATAAAATTAGAATGATTAGAATTCACATATTCAGATTGTTAGGTCTAAGTTAATATAACTGTTTCCAAAGGTAATAGAATGATTAGCAGCAGCTGCAGTTGATGAGGGAAATTGCATCATGTCTTTGCTATTCTCATCACTTTGCATCATGAAAATTAGAGGTGTGCTAAAGGAGAAAAATCTCATTCTTATTATTCTCATTCATACCCTTTTACAGTAGTTTCTTAATTTTATTCTTTTCTTCACTTTTTTTCATGTTTCTCCTTGTTATACAAAACAACCATTACGCGTAATTTTACAAGCAAAGAGTTACACCTTTTTGAAATAATGCATGAACCTACATGCTAATACACACCCTAATATTGTAAAGAGAGATGGTAAGTGTCAATGACTGTCTATACTAACTGGTTATTGTACAGATATAATTACTTAACATTAAAAGACAAATTTAACCAATGAGGAGCTATAGTTAAAGGATGCAGGTATTTTCTAAGTTAAAATTGAACCAATGAGGAGGTTATATATATACCTTGAGTAATTTTAACATAATTAAGCAATAGTTCACACCTCCTCAACCAAACACTATGATGAAAGGGTGGAATGAATAACATGCCTAGTCTTTTCTGATTAGTTTGCTTTATTTCAAAGATAGAGCTTCTATGAAGTATGTATCTTAACCTTCTGTTTTTTATAATCATGCAAAACATGTCTCCAAGTAACATTATTATACTTTGTTTCAGATCCAGAACAACCTATTTGCTCGATTACTGGTTTGCCTGCCAAGTAAGATCTCATTTATCAACTTGGTAGTTCTTGCATTTTCCTTTTCTAATGTTGCAGTTCTTGGTTAAAATTGTCTTTGGATAGCTTGTATTCTTGTTATTTATGATATTAGGACTTGAGTATTTTTTTGGGATGGGAAGTTTGGATATGCTTTCCTTGCATGGAACAATCAGTTTTATGTTATCTACTGTTAAGGAATTCTTTAGTCTATTTCCACTATACCCACATATTGTTAAGGAATTCTCTCTAGAATAATATAGGTATCGTGATCCAAAGACTGGCCTGCCATATAACTTGCTTTTCCTTGTATTAACTAGATTCTGTACAAATATATTAAAATATTGCAAAAGAGAAGCATTTGTGCGTTAGCATGTTGTAGAATGGGAAGCAGAGGTTACAATGGCAGGAGGGGTAACGACAGGTACTCAAACGAGTATGCTACATTCTTCTTCTCCAACTTCCCTCATGGATATGGGGAGATGGACATGGTGAAGATTTTCCAAAAATAGGCTAGGGGGAAAGAAGTTTTTATCTCAAGAAGGTTGAACAGATGGGGGAGAAGGTTTGGTTTTGTGAGGTTCTTTGAAGTGAGAAACGTGGGACGCATGGAGAGAGACCTGGATAGCTTGTATATCGGGAACATGAAATTGCACGTAAATATACCGAAATATCGAAGGAGTAGAATGGGAGTACATAAGGGGGACAGGAGGGATCCAAGGGCATCGCACTCTGGAAGGAAGAGGGAGGGAGTGGAGCGTAAGGAGGTTTGGGTGGAGAAGAAAAGGAATCTGTCATATGCTGAAGCTGTGAAAGGGAAAGTGCAACAGGAAGAGTGGAAGGGGACAACGATAGAAGTTGAAACGCACATTCTCCCTTGGATGGAAAAAAGTGTTGTTGGGCAACTAAAGGAAGGCATGGACTTCGACCAACTGAGTGAGGATTTAGTGAAAGAAGGCCTGAACAGGTTGAGAACAAGAAAGTTGGGAGATAACCTAATCCTTCTGACCCCAAGAGAAGGGGAGAAAGCTAAGGATATTATCAAGGATAATAATGAATGGTTTGACAATGTCTTCACAAGCATAAAGTCGTGGATGACGTCGTGCGTGGCTGACCATAAACTAATGTGGTTGAGATGCTATGGGATACCACTTCCTTACTGGAACAAGGAATGCTTTACAAAAGTGCTGGGGGAATCGATTACGCTGGTCTCCATTGACCCCTCCACTATGTTGTGGGAGAATCTGGAATTCGTTAGGCTACAAGTGCGATGCAGGTATAATCATAACCCTGGAGCGATGAAGAGTATGCAAATCAATAAACAAAGGTGTTGTATCCTTATTGAAGAAGAGACCCCTGTCTACTATGGTGAGCTGAATATGGTAAACGAGTGTGGTTACGGATCGTCTGATAGTGTGCCTTCCTCGGACACATATGTAGAAGAAACAGCCTACTCAACCAGAAGCGGGGAGGAGGAGATTCAGTTGGAGTTGAGGGAGGTAGTTCGTTCAAAAAGGGAGGAGGAGGTAGGTGAGACGGCGGAAGACGGTGATCAGAGTAGGCAAAAAATAAATGTGCATTTTGGGAAATCATATCCAAAAAATCTTTTTTGTCAGAGGAGTGGGTGCAGTTTCCTCATGAATGAAGAAAGCTTAGGCCAGAGGGTGGCTCAAGGTGCAGACCTAGATTGTGACCCTACAAAAAATCGTGAATACTCAACCAATGGGTGTGTCGAAAATGCTGAGCTGGCAAAAACGGTCATAGAGGTGGAGTGTTACACTCCAGTGCGCTAAAATATGGGCCACGAGCTGGAGGCCCATTATCATGTTTTACGATCCTCAAATCCAGCCCAACTCAAGGAGGATGGTTCTGAGGCAGGGTTTGTGCAGAAGGACTGTGAATGTGGGGAAGGAAAGGAAGACCGTCTGGACGACATCACGAACGGTGAAAAAGAGGGAGGAAGGGCCGATGAGAGTGAAGGAAGCGATAATGGGAATCCAACGAAGGTGCATATGTTAATGACGACGAATGTGGTGAACGAGGCTCTACATGTCGGGGGAGAGGAAATAACACTGGTTCGGGACAATCTGGAGGAAGCAAACGGAGAAGGCAACACTTCCGCTCCGCCACGAAGACGAAAGCTGAAAGGGCTCTTTGAACTGGGGGACTCGATATCCTTTCCGAGAAGATCTGTGAGACTCATTTCAAGGAGTGCTAAAGCTAAGGTTTCCTCGAGCGGCAGAGACGGTATGTGCTCAATCTCGGTATCTGATGGGGAAGTTGTCAATTGCAATTTACGTTTTTCTGGGCCTAGTGGTAAGGCGGATCCATCTAAATTATGGGAGATTGGAAAGAAAGCTGGACTAAAATGTCGGGGGGATGAGGAGGAGATTGTTAACGAATATATATGTTTGGAAAAGACAGATAAAGAGGTTATGAAGAAATATGAGGAGGGAAACAAGAATGATAATTTATGTTGATTGTTAATCTGAATATAAGAGGATTGGGGGGAAGTGTTAAGGCTAGGTATCTGAGATATATTATTGCAAGAGAGGATGTGAATTTTGCTTGTATTCAAGAAACGAAAGTGAATGCCATTACGGATGCAAGATGCTTCAACCTATGGGGGGACAACAAAGTGGGATGGCTACATTATGGAGGTGATAATGGTAGTGGAAGCTTATTATCATTATGGCATAAAGAAGCGTTTTGCTATGAAAAACATGTGATGGAGAAGGGGTTCATTGCTGTTTTTGGAAAACATATTAAATCCAACTGTAGGTGTGTGGTGGTAAATGTTTACGCAGCCTGCTCTGTAAGTGATAAGATAGTGCTATGGAGGGAACTGTCAGATTTAAAAAAGGCCTCCTCAGATGTGGTATGGTGCTTCTGTGGTGACTTTAATGCCATTAGAGAGAATGGTGAGAGGAAAGGTGTTAGCATGAGGAACAACAACACAAGCGAAATGAGAGATTTTAATATATTCATTGATGCTAATCTCTTGTTTGAAATCCCTTTGGTGGGTAAGCCCTTTATGTGGTTTAACTCTAATGGGAAGGCCAAGAGCAGGTTAGACAGAGTGTTGGTAACTGAAGAATGGATGCAAACATGGCCCATGTGTAAGCAGTATGTGCAAAACAGGGAGGTCTCTGACCATTGTGCAATAGTGGTGAAGTCTGTGGATAAGGATTGGGGCCCAAAACCCTTTAGAACCATAGACGCCTGGCTTATGCAAAGGGGCTTTGGTGTGATGGTTAAGGAGAAGTGGAGTTCTTATGTAATACATGGGAATGCACTCACGGTATTAAAAGAGAAGTTGAAGAGGTTGAAGGGTGATCTAAAGGTATGGAACAGGGTTGTATTTGGTAATATGGAGAACACGAAGAAGGCACTGTTGAAGGAAATAGAGACGCTAGACTGTCAAGACTGCAATGGTGCTTTGATGGAAAGTGAGAGGCTCCATAGGATTGGGTTGGTGAGTAAACTGAAGGAGACTGATAAGAAGTTGGAGTCCCTTTTATGCCAAAAAGCTAGAGCCAGCTGGTTTAAGAATGGTGATTCCTGTTCTAAATTCTTCCACTCAACACTGAGATGGCGACGCCTAAAAAATGAAATTAAAGGGGTAGAGGTGGGGGGTCAATGGTGTGAGGAACCGCCTACTGTTCGTAACGAAGCAAAGAAGATGTTCGAAAAAAGATTCAAAGCCTCAAAAGATTTCGAGGTAGTATTAGAAGGGGTGGAGTTTAAAGCTTTAACCCAGGAAGATAATACCAGCTTGATGGCTGAATTCTCAGAGAAAGAAGTGAGGGAAGCAGTATGGCGTTGTGATGGGTCGAAGAGCCCAGGACCTGATGGGTTTAATTTTAACTTTATTAAGAAGAGTTGGGAGGTCATAAAGGAAGAGGTTATGGGTGCTATGGCTGCCTTTTATGCTTCTGGCTATATTCCAAAAGGGTGCAATGCTTCTTTCATTGCACTAGTGCCTAAGGTAAGGGATCTCGTAACGCTAGAACAATATAGACCTATTTCTCTAGTAGGGGCTATGTATAAGATTATTTCTAAGGTTTTAGCTGAAAGATTAAAGAAGGTTTTACCCTCCGTCATAGATGAAAGTCAATCGGCTTTTCTAAAGTATAGGGGGATTCTTGACAGTGTGCTTTTGGTCAATGAAGCGATTGAGGATCTGAGAAGGAGAGGGAGGAGTGGGTTATGCCTGAAGGTAGATTTTGAGAAAGCGTACGACTCGGTTAGCTGGGCTTTTCTCTATGACATGCTACAAAAGCTGGGGTTTAATAGTAAGTAGATTGCTTGGATCCGAGGGTGTTTGGAAAGTACCACAGTCTCAGTGCTTGTTAATGGAAGCCCCACGGAGGAATTTAAACCCTCTAGAGGGGTGCGCCAAAGTGATCCATTAGCCCCATTCCTTTTCTTAGTGATAGCAGAAGGCTTGAATGGTATAGTAAGACACTCTCTGAAGGAAAGGCTGCTCACAGGCCTCAAGTTTGGTAGGGATGAGATCGAACTGGCTATTCTCCAGTTTGCGGATGACACAGTGTTCCTATGTGAGGATTCTTACAGCAATATGGTGACTTTAAAGGCTATTCTCCGAGGTTTTGAGGTGATCTCAGGGTTGAAGATTAATTTCTACAAATCAAAATTAGCAGGTATCAATGTCCTCAGTCACAATATGGCATGCTACACAAAGACTTTGAACTGTGTACAGATGAGTACCCCGTTTAAATACCTGGGTTTGGAAGTGGGAGGGAACCCTAGGAGGAAAAAGTTTTGGGATCCGGTGGTTAATAATTTAAAAGCCAGACTTAATGTGTGGAAAGGGAGATTTTTATCTATGGCGGGAAGAATATGCCTTATCAAATCTGTGCTTACTGCTGTCCCACTATATTATCTATCTCTTTTTAGAGCTCCGGTAGCGGTATGTAAGAGTATTACCAGAATTCAGAGAACGTTTCTGTGGGGTTAGGGGAAGGAGAAGGAACCCATCTCATGGGTTAGTTGGAAAGTGGTTTGCAAACCAAGAGGGGAAGGTGGGCTGGGACTTAGAGATATCCAGAACTTTAACTTAGCTTTGCTGGCTAAGTGGAAATGGCGTCTTATAAGTGAAGAGAAGGGGAGGTGGAAGGAAATGGTGGTCTCAAAGTATGGATCGGGCTCAGAAGTCTCACAAACTCCAGTGAGACTTCAATCTTGGTGGTGGAGAGATCTATCCAAAGCGTGTGGGGAGGGTGGAGATGAAGGGTGGTTCCAAAATGAAGTAGGGTGGAAAGTAGGATGTGGTGACAAAGTAAGGTTCTGGGAGGATGTCTGGACTGGGAATTCTAGCCTTAAAAATATGTTTCCTAGACTATTTTCTCTGTCTTTGAATCAGGGGCATAAGGTGGAAGAGGTTGGTAGGTGGGACGATGTGATATGGAGGTGGAACTTAAGGTGGAGACGAGCAAGATTTGAGTGGGAATCCAAGCTAGAAGAAGAGATGTTAGAATACTTGGCTACGATCAGGTTGAAACGAGAGGAGAAGGATGGGCATACGTGGGGGAGTAAAGATGAAAGGTGTTTTACAGTAAGTTCCGCATATGATTGTTTGGCTAACCAAGGAAGAGGGCCATACCTTGGGGTGTTTAATCTTCTTTGGAAGGCTAAAGCTTTCCCTAATGTGGTGACCACGGCATGGAGGGCCCTGTTGGATAGTCTACCAACTCGAGAGAGGTTGAGTAGGAAAGGGGTAGTGTTGAGTAACCCACTATGTGCACTCTGTCAGACCAAGATAGAATCCAATCAACACCTCTTTATGGAATGTAAACATGCGCTGTGTGTATGGTCGATGTGCTTCAGATGGGTTGGTATAGTGATTGTCCAACATAATGACATAAAGATCAACTTTGAGAGCTTCCATTTGTACCATGTTAATTATAAACAAAATTTGGTTTGGAGTGGGGTTTGGGCAGCAATTGTGAGGAGTATATGGGATCAAAGGAATGAGGAGGTGTTTAAGCAAGGAGTAGTAGATGCAGAGGAGATTTTCCAAAAGGCCCAAATCAAAGCATGGTTATGGTTAAAACATAAATCAAACTCTTTCACATACTCTTTGGTGGATTGGATCCTAAATCCAATGGTATGCATCACAGGCTTTAAGTAAGTGGGGTGGAAGGCAGCTACTTGGTGTGACGAAGGCAGTAGGCGGTGTAAATATAGCTGGAGGGAGTTATTAGCACAAAGAAGAGAGCTACCGTGAGAGGGATGATATGGTGCAGGAGCCTTCCTCTGTTGCAGGTGTATGGTTTCAGTGGAGTCTTTATTTTTTGTCTTGTATGCAGGTGTGCGTAAGATTGGAATAGATTCAAAGTTGGCCAAAATAGTAAAATTTGTGGAGCTTTAAATTGCTGTAGCTGGAACTTGGTGGTGAATACATATGGGAGCCGGCTAGACGTAGATCAAACTGGAGCTGCAGAACTGGTCTCGATGATGCAGAGCTCTGGTAGTAATAAGGATTCATCATCCTTGTGACTCTGGATGCGAATACTCTTTCTAAGCTAAGGTTTATGCAGATTATTATAGTGTTACATGTTTGGGAGAGCACCACTGTAAGTGAGTTCAGTGTCAGCAGGTTATGCATATCAGCAGGATGGGATTGAGAACCATTTTTTATGATGCTTTCTAGCTTTTATTGTAAACGTGGGGAAACCCAAATATGTAGGGACTTGCTGTGAGATTCATCTGCTGCAGGTTGGGAAGCCTAAATTACATGGGGGTTCCATATGTGGTGGAGGAGTCTATGGATAAGGGTTGGGACATCCCTGAAATGTCCCTATAATTTTATTTATTCTTTGCTGATAAAAAAAAAAAAACTAGATTCTGTTTTAGTCCACTTATTGCACATCACTCATAATGTCATTTGTATGCACTTCAATCATACTTTATTTTTTTGTCCATAATTGTTCTTTTGTGGGTTTGGAACTTGATCTTGAGCATTATGTATATGCAGCTAACTTGACAGAGAATCCAAGGTCACCAGTTAGTGGGTCTGGCAGCAATTCATCTCCCATCAAGGTTTTACTTTCAAAACTGCATTCTATAATTATTTTATTCTTTCTAAATGAACTATTAGTTTTAAAGCTTATTGTTGTGAGGATAATTGACTAATTAAAAACATAAATTGGTCCATTGATCCCTTTACTAAATTTTTGCTGCTTACTTTCAACCTGTTCATTTTTTCACCATGAATCCTCACTTTTTTTTTGTAATGTATCTGCAATTGGATGTACATAAGAATTTAATTGGTTCATCACGCTTCGTATTTTTATATTAGGTGATAGCATGATTGTACTTGTTCATAATAACTAATTAGACTTACAGACAAGGTAAAGAATCATCAAACTTTTTTTCTACAGGTTTTATTGCTAATAAATATTTCATGTATTTTTTTCTTATTGTTTTCATTTGTTTCTCATTTTTTTTAGACTACTTTTGGTATATGAAGAACCTATAATCTACTGGGCTGCCAATTTTAATTATTAATTCATTTGGTTCTTCCTACATTCGAGTACTCTTACACTTAAAATCTGAAAGAAAAATTTGTTTATGCTTACAGGTTAGTTGGTGACTCTCTTAAACACATCCAGTGGTAAGCCCTTCAGGTCAATTTTGTAGTTTTTCTGTTGAGATAAGTATTTAGGTTTTATATATCTTGTAGTTTTTCTGTTGAGATAAGTATTTAGGTTTTTCTGTTGACAAATCTTGTGGCTTCACAAGACCGTCCAATTAAACAAGAAAAATTGGTTTACAACCAATTTATTACCAATATTTTAAGTTGAAAATCACTTTACTAGTCAAAATTGATTTCACACCATTGTGATATGGTATGATAGTTTTGTATCACTACTATATACATATGTTCTATGCAGAAAAATGGATCGAAGATGGATGTATGAACGACTTGATCCTTCAAGGAGACTTAGCAAACAATTCATTACTGGAGTAAGTGAGTTTGTTTCAAAGGTAAAGGATCAAACGTTTTATACTATAGAAGGAGGGATAAGGTGTCCTTGCATAAAGTGTGTCTGTGAGAAAATTCTTCCACCATCACATGTGAGGGCTCATTTGCTACGATATGGTTTTAAACCTAACTACACAGTTTGGGTTCAACATGGAGAAGAGATGTCAAGTGAGGACAATGTTGGTTATGCATCCAGTAGCCATGGAAGAACGAAACCAGTTGATAACATTGGTTCAATGACCAACATTGTCTAAAACCCTTAATTTATGCAAATTTCTACCAGTAAAAAGACAAGGAAAATTCTACATAAATCATTATTTGGTTAAATTTCTTGGTAGTCCTTGTAGTTTAACAAATTTTACATTTTAATTCTTATATGAAAGACCATCAATTTTAGATTTTATACATTGTATTTTTAATCTTCTTTAGTCATTATGAATTTAGATAACAGTGAAATGTATGCTATAACTAATTAAACTTAGAGATGGTATCAATAAAAGACTAATATGAGAGAATGAATAGTCAATATTACATATGTTTGGTGATGATTTGGAATTTAAAAAATTGCATTTATTTATTGTATAGTATTTTTTCTTCGATAGAGAAAGATTATATGAAAAAAATGAGAAAAAGTATGATATAAGATAATCTATACTATTATTAAATACAAACTAATTTTTTAAAAAAATAGTTATTATAAATTGAAAATTATTGATCTTTCGGTGCTTAAACACTTTTTATTCATCAATATAATAATTTATTCATTACTTTTGTTTTTTAGTTTTTAACTTATCAATTTATTGATGTTTTTTTCTTTTTAATGCTATTGCAAAAAAAAGCAAATTAAAAAAATATTAATATTTAATATTTAAAATCCAAACTTTTATTTAAAGGTGGAGTTCAATAGCTGCCAACAATAGTGTATACAAAAAAAAAAATTATGTGTCCACATATCCAAGGTTAAGCCCATTCTAATTTCATTGTCACTTTACCAAGGTCAAGCCCTCGCTTTATTCTAATTTTATTGTCCCACTATCCAAGGCTAAGTCCACACTTTATTTTTAATTTTATTGTCCCCTTATCCAAGGCTAAGCCCACGCTAATTTTATTGTCTCCCTAGCTAAGCCTAAGCCCTCACTTTCTGTCCAAGGCTAAACCCCCTCTTAAGTTAATATTTGTAATTTTTTGTGTTGGCAACTTGTAGGCAAAGCCCACGCAAGCCAACTTATTGCGACGCCACACACCCGACAATTTTTTTTGCGACAAGGATATTAGCTTCAAAGTTGTGTGAAGGCAAAGCCTACGTTAATTGCATCTTTGCATGGGCTTTTTGTGATTAGTGTCCGCCTTTGGCCCTTTCTAATAAAAGTTTTTTTTGTAGTGAAGATCACATTTGCCTCATAATGAATGCCATACACACCTCGACATCCTTGGAAAATTTCATTGTTGATTACTCCAACGGAGAGGTACATTTCCTAGACTCGTGCTCTCTTAGGAAAGCTTATCGAGAAGCTATTTTCATTATACTTAGTTAGTTTCCACATAAAAAAATTGAAAAAGAAATTTAGAAATGCATGTAAAGAAAATTAGTTCTATAGCAAAGGAAAACCTGAATGATTTTAATAGAAATGTAGAACTTGCTAGAGCTAATAAAAGATTAAGCAAAGTAAATCTAGATGTGAAAACAAAGCTTGAAAATTTAAATATTGATCTAGAAAGGATTAACAAAGAACTAATCTTACTTAAAGAAAAATTAAGTAAAAGACCAAATAAAATGTCTTATGATCAACCTTTGGATTGTCTATTTGAGGAAGACACTAGTTCTAAGAACGTTACTTATATAAATGTTTTGATTAAAAATTCAAGGATTTTTCTTAAAACAACATTTGGATATAAAAACAAAAAACTCATCACAAAAAATGAATTTATAGCCTTTTCTTCTAGAGTATTTGTAAGTGAAGTCTCTAATGGTGTTTGAAAAAGGAAAGCATTGAAAAGAAAAACAGAAAAGAACTCAACCAAGTATGGGTACCAAAAGAAAAAATATTTCCTCTTACAAATTGTACCAACCCAATAAATGGCTAGGAATTAGGCCGAGCAACCCGGGTCTCAATACTGACCGAGACGCTCATCAGAAGCCCTCCAGATCACATTATAAATGTTGAACGTAATATTTCTGATTACGCTATAAGCACTGACATAATATTCCTGATTACGCTACAAATATTTCTTGATTATTACACATAAATGCCCTAATTTATTTGCCTAATATCCCTTATTATATTACATAAATGCTATGATTATATTACATGAAATTTAGATTTTAGATAAAGTTACCATAATACGACACATGAATGCCTGGAGGAACAACGGTTAGAAATCCAAGCCCATGAAGGCTTATAAATAGACAACCACCCACAAGAAGTATCTCAACTTGCATCTTTGCAATATATTCCACTATATACATTATATTTGTGCTCTCACTGACTTGAGCATTGGAGTGTAATCAGTGGAGCCCCCCTCGTCCCCAAAAGACCGATTTGCTAAAGCTTGAAGGCAGTTACCAGTGCCTCATCCAGTTGGTCGACCGAGCACCAGCGGGAGACCAAGAAGAGATCATCCGTATTGCAACCGACTTTGAGCCGGCGAGAACACAAATATCTTAAACAGAAGCAAGAAGACATCTGTTATGGAAAAAGGAAAATGGATGCTCACAATTAACCATGACAAGGAAATATATGTTCCCAAGGTCGAGGAATAAAAATAAGAGATCAAGCAAGATGCTTGTCAACAAAAATTGGAAAGAACACTAGAGATGGCCTCACAAGATGAAACATTCATCTTCTGCTACGGGAAATTTTCATATAAACGATTTGTTTTCACAACATCTATGGGATAAGTATCTCTAGTATATATATCTCAATAATATTTATCAGATGGTCTAACAAATTACGTTTTGATTTTGTATGTATAAACATCTCATTTTATATGCATTAGACAACCTAAGTTTCTGTTAAGCAATCTAAGAATGTGATGTATTAGATGGTCTAGTCCTATATGCATTAGACATTTGTGTCTAGTTAAACATATCTATTTGCATTAAACGTCTTTAGAAACATCATATGTTTTGTGATGCATGTAATTAATTTGTAATTATTTAATGTGTGTGCATATTATAGGTTACATGTGCATTTAGATAATCTAGATGGTAAAAATGATAAATGTAGCGACCAGGACATCGGGTATGATGACGTGGCTTGCACGTGACTATGTGGGGCGTGCTCAGCAGAGCACGTGGGCAAGGGAAAGGTGGATGGTTCAGAGGTAAGCGTAGTCGCCGATTCATGGAGCTGGCGTTCTGCGATGAACATGGTCGGTTGTCACCGGGTTTATCTGTCATCGACTTGTTTGGCGATTGGCGATCAGATAGCTTGATATCGCCGCAGGAAGCACGTCGCCGGATTTCCCGACAAGCTCAGTTGAAGCTGATGAGGGCCCAGAAGTGTAAGTTCAAGTGTACAACTCCAGTGAGGCGATTGTTGCGCCAGCATAGGGCGTGAAGGGCGTGTGGGTTGAAGGGGACAGCTTGCCTACCAGCGACAAGATTCCTAGAGTGGACATTCGTTGGTAACAAGGTCTCCTCAGCCCGAGAACTCTCATGGCGCAGCGTTAAGGAGGGTGCCATTAACAAACAGTCGGTATCACAGAGATGGTGCATTGTGTTGCACCCGATACTCGCCTGGTCAGGTAGTGTTCTAAGGCACATTGCGTGTTAGCTTGCTCCATGGGTATATGACTTAGCTGCGCGGCTGGTTACTACACAGAAATAACGTTCAAGTTGCACCAACCCAGATGACGACACGTGTAGGGTTGGATGCTAACCGTTATTCCAACACAGATGACGACACGTGTAGGGTTGGGTGCAATAGAGAAATGACGCTCGAGTTACCCTAGCTCAGATGATGACACGTGTAGGGTTGGGCGCTACCTGCTATCCCAGCCCAGATGGCGACACGTGCAGGGCTGGATGCGAGCCACGCGTCCAAAAGCATAACGCCCTGGAGAGAGAGGAAACCTAGCTATAAAGGTAAACTTAACAGAATTTGCAGGGGTACGTTTTCATTATGGCTCATTTTGCTAGGGTTGTGTGCCTATAGTACGGTTCCTCAGAGCATATTTTCTCTGATTTTTGGGTGTTCTTGTTACTGACTTGAGCGTCGGAGCGCCACCGGCCACAGAGGCGCCACCTTGTGTTTTCAGGTTCCCTGAGCAAGCTCTTGTGGTGTGAACTTGAAGGGCATGTGGAGTCAAGCTGGTGAGGAGGTTCGTGACGAGCCAACGCTTTGACAGACGAAGATGTTGTGTCCATGACACAAGTGATGGACATGATGAGGACGTTGTAGGAGAACGTGGCTGCATCGCGTTCTGAACAGGAAAGGATGCATGAGGCGCTGGTGGCCTCGCAAGCTAGGAATGAGGAGCTCAACAGGGTTAATGAAGAGCTGCACAAAGCCCTGTAGGAGCGGGAGGAGCGTGCGGTCGGGACAGATCTGCACCCCCATCCCCATCGCGCAGCTTCCCTATGCCATTCTCCCAGGAGATCATGAACTCGGTGGTCCCGGCTAACAGTGTGGCGGTGAAAGCGTCTTTCACTGGGGTGGAAGACCCCGAGGCCCATCTCACGGCGTTTCATACTCAGATGATGCTCTCTAGGGGGTCTGACGCGGTTTATTGTAAGGTGTTCATGAGCACCCTTAGTGGAACAGCGTTGGACTGGTTCGTCAGTATACCTACTGGCCACATTACCACTTTTCAACAGTTTTCCAAGATGTTTGTTGAGCAGTATATAGTGAACAAGGCACCACCATTGGTGTCCTACGACTTGTTTGACGTGAGGCAGTACCAGGGGGAGTCCCTGAAGGATTTCCTGAATAGATTCGGGGCCCAGATAGTCCGCTTGCCAGGTAAGGACGAAGAGATGTTTGTACACGCCTTCAAAAAGGGTGTGTTACCTGGGCCTTTTAGTGAGTCACTTATCAGGAGTCACCCCGCCACGTTTGCTGAAATCCGGCGACGTGCTGTGGCCCACATCGCCGCCGAGAGCGAAGTCTCCGAGAAAAGGGGAAACGTGGCCCCAGCCAAACCACCGCGCGCCCAGACGAGGGTCCAGCCGCAAAGAGTAATGGAGGCAGCGGTGGGGAAGAGGGACCAGAGGATGCGTCATCCTTATGATCCCAAGAAGAGTAACAGGAAGGGGAAGGGGCGAGGGCGGCCCAGAGAGACTAACCGCCCACCAAGGTATGAGTTCGTGATGGGGTTGGCTAATTTGATCGCCATCCCGAATATCGCTGCCAGGCTCAAAGTGCCTGAGAAGACGACAGAGAAGGTTTTGGGTCCAAAACCAGACACGTGGTGTGAGTTCCACAAGAGCTTTGGCCACTCCATCAACTCGTGTTTGGCTTTGGGATACCAACTCGCCGAGTTGGTCAAGTGCGGATTCCTGAAAGATTACTTGCTGGAAAAGCAAGCGGGCCAATCAGCGGGTTCCCAACCAGCGAGCAACGAAGGACAGCAGCACGAGGTGCCTGTCCACGGCGAGATCCACACCATAGCTGGTGGATTTTCAGGTGGAGGGTGCACTGCATCGCAGCGCAAGAAGTACACGAGATCGGTGATGTCAGTGAAAGTCTTTGAGGACCACTCACTTGACGTGGATATCACGTTCACAAAAGGAAACCTTAGGGACATGGTACCTCACGACAACGACCGTATTGTGATCTCACTTGTCACGGCGGGAAGGACAGTCCACCGGGTGTTGGTCGACCAAGGGAGCTCGGCGGATGTTATGTTTTGGCCAACTTTTGAAAAATTACAACTGTCCCCTAATCAGCTGAGGCCATATGGGGGCTGCCTTTACGGTTTCGCCGGCGATCAAGTGGAGGTAAGGTGGTATATTGAGTTGAGGACGACCTTCACAGATGGTTTGGCCTCGCGAACGGAGAAGATCTGGTATCTTGTTGTAAACGCTCCGTCGGTGTACAACATACTGTTGGGAAGGCCAACGCTCAACAGAACGGGGGTTGTGCCTTCGACAAGGCACATGAAGGTCAAACTACCGTCCATGGAGGGTTTGATCATCACCATTCGCTCTGACCAAAAGGAAGCGAAGAAGTGTTACGAGAACAGCCTCAAAAATAAGAGGTTTGTGTGCCACGTAACCACAACGCCTACCCCTGGTGCGAAGCCTGCGCAGGAAACCCGGCGGCGAGTTTCAGACACGGTGTTGGAGGTGGCCGTCGGGGGCGATGTGCCCATGGAGGATATAGAGGCGAGGTCCGAGAGCTCCGCTCCGTTGGAGGGAGAAAGAAGTTGGTCGGAGACCGCCAGAGAAACAGGCATCGCGAGGGCGCTGATCGCCAGTGAAAAGAGGCCTCAGCCAGTGGAGGAATGGCTCGAGAAGGAGATCAACGGTAAGGTGTTTAAGCTGGGGAGAACCTTGGATAGCGAGACGCAAGACCAAATTGCCAAGGTGATCAGTAGACACCTGGATGCCTCTGCGTGGGCCGCTTCAGACATGCCGGGGATTGACCCCGATTTCTTGTGCCATCACTTAGCAATGGATCCCCAAGTCAGGCCTATCCGCCAAAGAAGGAGAAAGTTCAACGAGGAGAAAAGGCAGGCGATCAAAGACAAAACACAAAAACTCCTCGCAGCAGGCCACATCAGAGAGATTCAATATCCAGAATGGCTCGCCAACGTCGTTCTGGTCAAGAAGAGTAGTGGAAAGTGGCGGATGTGTGTCAACTTCACAAACCTGAACAAGGCCTGTCCAAAGGATTCTTATCCTTTGCTGAGTATAGACGCCCTGGTAGACAGTGCATCAGGGTGCAAGTTGCTCAGTTTTCTGGATGCCTTCTCGGGGTACAATCAGATCAAAATGCACCCCATGGATGAAGAGAAGACCGCCTAAATGACGGAAAGGTCATGCTACTGCTACAAGGTGATGCCCTTCGGGCTGAAGAATGCGGGAGCCACGTACCAAAGGCTAATGGACAAGGTGCTCGCCCCAATGCTCGGAAGGAATGTGCAGGCGTACGTCGACGACATGGTCGTAACGTCCCTGGAAAAGAGCAAGCACGTTGCCGATTTGGAAGAGTTGTTCATCACCATAGCCAGGTACAAGCTGAAACTAAATCCTGAGAAGTGTGTTTTTGGTGTGGAAGCAGGAAAATTTCTGGGATTTCTTTTGTCAGAAAGGGGAATCGAGGCTAACCCCGAGAAGTGTGCTGCCATCTTGGCAATGAGGAGCCCCGCCACTGTGAAAGAGGTGCAGCAGCTCCCCAGGCGAATGGCCGCCCTGTCTCGATTTGGATCGGCCAGTGGGGAGAAGGGCCATCCATACTTCCAGTGCTTGAAGAGGAACAACAGGTTTGTCTGGACGAAGGAGTGCGAGGAGGCCTTCATAAAGCTCAAAGAATATTTGGCGAGCCCACCAGTTCTAAGCAAACCCCAAGCCGCGACGCCACTCAGGCTGTATTTTGCCATAACTGAGAGGGCAATAAGTGCAGTGCTCGTCCAGGATCAAGATCAGGTCCAAAGGCCCATCTATTTTGTTAGCAAGGTGCTGCAAGGCCCGGAGGTGAGGTACCAGGCCCTAGAAAAGACAGCGTTAGCGGTTGTATTCTCGGCGAGGAGACTGTGCCATTACTTCCAGAGCTTTACGGTGTTGGTAATGACTGATTTGCCAATCCAGAAGGTTCTGAAGAAACTAGATGTAGCTGGAAGGATGGTGAAGTGGGCGGTTGAGCTGTCGGAATTCGACATCAAATATGAGCCCCGGGGATTGATCAAGGGGCAAATTTTCGTTGATTTCACCAACGGCGTGTTGATAGAGCAATCACTGAGGTTTGCTTTCAAAGCAAGCAACAATCAAGCAGAGTATGAGGCTTTGATCGCCGGAATCTTGTTGGCAAAGGAAATGGGGGCGAAGGTGCTAATGGCCAAGAGCGATTCACTGTTGGTCACTGGACAAGTGACTGGCAAGTTCCAGGCCAAGGACCCGCAGATGGCAGCCTACTTGGAGTACGTGCAAGAGCTAAGGAGATTTTTCGCTCTGTTCGAAGTGGTGCACGTACCAAGAGAGCAGAATGCCCGAGCTGACTTGCTAGCCAGGCTCGCCAGTTCGGGCAAGGGGGGCAGACAGAGGACTGTCATTCAAGAAACTTTGAAGACTCCCCGAGCATTCGTGGCAGACCACCAGGTTCTTCATGTTTGCAGGTCGACGGAAAGAGCGGCGAGGAGCCATAGATCCCTAATGCAGGAGACCCTGAGGACGCCAAAGGTCAAGGCGCACCCAGCGAGAGAAGTGAGCACGACGCAAGTTTGCGTTGTCCACGAGCCTGATACATGGATAACGCCATACCAACGCTACTTGGCAGATGGCGTGCTCCGAATAGATTCAACAGAAGCTAGAAATATGAAGAAAAGCTCCAGCAAGTTTACCCTCATTGATGGCGAGCTGTATAGGTTCGGATTTACACACCCTCTTCTTGTATGTGTACACGGAGAGAAGTGCACGAGAATTATGGCTGAGCTCCATGAAGGGATTTGCGGGAGTCACATTGGGGGTCGATCGCTGGCAACAAGAACTGTCCGCGCAAGTTATTACTGGCCCACGATGAGGGAAGATTACAAGAGATATGCCCAACGCTGCAAGCAATGTCAGCAGCACGCCGACTGGCACAAGGCGCCCCCAGAAGAGTTGAGGTCAATCTACAGCCCCTGGCCGTTCCACACGTGGGGAATCGACATTCTGGGACCCTTCCCGCTAGCGATCAGGCAAATGAAGTATTTGGTTGTGGCGATCGAATACTTCACCAAATGGATCGAGGCAGAACCAGTAGCCCAGATCACCGCACACAAAATCCAGAGTTTCGTGTGGAAAAATATTGTGTGCCGTTTTGGTCTGCCCAAGCGTCTAGTATCAGACAATGGGACTCAGTTCGCAAGCCACCTGTTGAAGAAGCTGTGCGAGGACAACGGGACGCAACAGGTGTTTGCTTCCGTGGAACACCCGCAAACGAATGGGCAAGTGGAGTCCGCTTACCGGGTTCTGCTGAGAGGATTGAAGAGAAGGCTGGAAAAGGCCAAGGGGTCTTGGGCTGAGGAAGTTCCCCGTATAGTATGGTCATATCATACCACTGAGCAATCGGGAACCCACGAAACCCCGTTTAGCTTAGTGTATGGATGCGACGCGATGATTCCAGTTGAAATCCAGGAAAGCTTGCCGAGATTCCAGAACTTCGTGGCGGAAGACTCGAACGAAGAAAGGAGAATGAACTTGGATTTGCTGGACGAAGTCAGGGAGGAAGCGCGGGTGAAGGCTGAGGCGGTAAAGAGAAGAGTTGAGCGTAAGTACAACTCCAAGATAAAGCCAAGGCATTTCAGGGATGGTGACCTGGTGATGAGGAAGGCCCACCAGTACGAGATGGAAAACAAGTTGTCACCCAAGTGGACAGGACCGTTCAGAATAACTGAAGCACTCGGGAACGGCGCCTACCGCTTGGAGACGCTGGAGGGAGGGGCGATTCCTCGCACTTGGAACGCCACCCATCTCAAGTTTTACTACAGTTAAGTCTTTGTAAGTAGCAATTAACTCGAACAATTTAAGATGTATCGATTTAAACAAATTTTTCAAGGGGGCACTCTTTTTCCCTAAGGAGGGTTTTAACGAGGCCACCCAGTAAAGAAGGTTTCGAAGTTTATCAAAGTTTCCCATCTATTAAGTTTGCATGCTATCTGTTTGCCAAGTTTGTGGGGGGAGACCCTATCGCCCTTGTGTAGTTTTAAAGAAAAACGACAAATCCGAACTGCATGCATCCAGTACAAATTTTTGGAAACATAAGTTTTTTAAGTCCTCATCGCCATATGGCGATCGGAGGCACAAGAATAAAGTTTTTTAAGTCCTCACCGCCTCCTGGAGATTGGAGGCCCAAGTATCATATTTCCTCCTGATCCTGCCTGTTGACCGGAGCGCTGGAGAATGCCTCGTCAAAGGATCGACGTGCGCGCCGCTTCTCACTTCCGTTCCTCCTCTGGATCTACCTCAAGAACCTGCAAAGAAACGACACGGCGCCGCTGCGGCCGATCGCACTCCGACGCTTAAGTCAGTGACGGTATCACCAAATACTAAGAACTGGAACCGTGCAAACTCTCTCTCACAAACAGCTCTGTCACTCGCAAGCGTAAAGTGTATGAACTGAACGCGCGTACCTTAGAAAATCTGTTAAGAACTCTTATATACCTGGTGATTTTCTCTCTCCTGGCAGTTACAGACTTGGACACGTGGCTCGTATCCAACTGTACACGTGCCATCATCTGGAGGCTCCCTGACTTGGCGCTGCTTCTACTCTCATTTTGGCTAAGTTACCTATGCATGGTACTGCCCAGTGCATAGCTAACTCAGGAGTGCGATCCCTACTGAAACTGGCGAGTTAGGGTCTTCATACACCTTCCCTGTGGTCTCGCCGGCCGCCTTCATAATCTGCTTCTCCTTTATCTTCGGCGATGTGCTTGTTCTGGCGATCTCCGACTGCCTGGTCGCCTGAGTCTGCATCTGGCGACTTCATCCTCAACCTGGCGACCGCCTATTCTGGTAAGCTGGAGATCGGAACACGCCAACTTAACAATCGGCGACCACACATGCCTCCCGACTTCCTTCCCATCTGCCAACCTGGCGCCTTGTCAACACGCCTATACTGTAGCAGGATGCCACGTCATCACACCCGTCCACCAGGGCGGTACACAAGCCCCCCAGTCTTAAGCGAAAACTTGTCTAGCGAAAAGACTGAAAGAGCCCTCGTTAACACCGATCTGCGTGGCACTGACGCAGAATTCCAAGCGATCGTACTTTCTGCTGCTCTGACGCTCCACCAAACCCTTCAGCGATCGCTCGACACGTGGCTTCATCAACGGCTCTCTTCATCTGCCGTTAGCGCTTCCAAACTTATTTCGAAAACCCTTAAACCCCTTACGCTCCTACTGTTCCATCACTTTCTTCACACTTGCATACGCTCTCATTTCCTTCTGCGAAAACTCTCGACGTTCCTCGACGCTCTAGATCACCACTTCCCTTCAACGTTCTCCTGATCATCGAAAGGTAACTACTTTCCTTCATTTGGTGGGTTTCCTTGCATTTTCACCGATTTGCATCATCCTGTAACTGTCTGGTGCATACGCTGTGGGCTGTTTTTCCATTTCTCCTTCTGCGTAACTTAGGGCTTTGTCGATCGTCGCAACGAACTCGCATTCGTTCGTCTTTCACCTTCCTTCTATGATTGAGTCAGCCTTTGTAACCCTCCTGATTATTTTTTTTTTTTCTTTCTTCTTCGTTTGCAGTTGCTATCATGACTCGCACGAAGATCACCCCGAACCCCCCTCCATCAGCGCGAAACCCTTCTTCACAAGCGCACGACCCACCCCAAGTTCGTGGCGCTTCCTCTTCGCAGGCTGAGAGGCCTGCATCTTCCCAAGCTGCTCTGGCCCAGGCGACTCCACCAAACGCTGGAGGAGCCCCCATCCCTCTGCCAGACTTCAAGGCTTTATACCCATGGGCTAGCCCAGCCCTCTTAAAGGAAACCTCGTCGGTGAACACTGCGGGTGCGGTTCTGCGATTGACCAATGGGGAGGAGGTCCACCAATCGTTTCACAAGGAGCACGATGAGAGAATGATGGTGTTGCCTTGCCCCGCCGCTCTGCCAGTGTGCGCCGATGACAAAGTGAGCGCCGATGGGCCCTTCTGCTTCGTCTACACCACTTTCTTCAAGAAGGTCAAACTCAGGTTCCCTCTTACCCGATTTGAGAGGGAACTCTTAACCGAGCTCAACATCGCTGCCGCCCAGCTTCACCCCAACAGCTGGGCGTTTGTCCGAGCCTTCGAGATAACATGCGCCCACCTGGGGTTGCCTGCGTCAGTGGACGTGTTTTTATTTCTGTTTGAGGCCAAGCACCCAGGAGATCGCCTGTGGGTCAGCCTGAATGCCATTGCTGGGAGATCCATTTTCACCATCTTCCAGCAGTCGTACAAGGATTGGAAGGGGAAGTTCATCCAGGTTCGCGCAAATGACAAAGACACTTCCCTTCTCGACGGTTTCCCCTTGTACTGGGTGGACAAGGGGAAAAAGGAGTCCAAGAGCTGCTTCAGGAGGCCCAGAAGTCCTGATAGCATGGGAGCTTTGGATCGAGACCTTTGCCTATTCTGGAAGAGGGTGGCAGATGCCCACATAACATTCTTGACCCCCACCCTGATTTCCTTCGAGTTCTTTGAGGACAAGTTGGAATTCCAAATAGGTTAGGACGCTACACTCTTGTCTTGACACTGCTTCTGATATTGTTTATGGGCGTCTTGTGCAACACACACAAGACTTTGGTTTTATCTTTTCTGCATATACCTGTTTTTGCTGTCTCATTGCCTTGTACACTTACCCCTTTCTCCTTTGAGCTAACTTATGCACTTTCATTTCATGCAGACACCATGTTGGGTAAGAACATGCTCGCCGATTTGAAGGCGCTCGCCCGAAACCACGGGTTGGCGACCGGTTCTCAGACGGTGCCAAACTCGGCGGTCGAGAAGGCCATCATTCATGGGCGATCACCACCTAAGGAGCCCACCCAATGAAAGAAACTGGTCCTTAAAAGGCCAAAGCGAAAAGCCCCCCAAGTCGTCCAAGAGGAGGAGGAAGAGGACGACGAGGTCACTGAGGATGGCCTCGTTACAAAGAGGAAAAGGGTGGCACCACCTTCTCCACCTGCCCCACCCCCTCTTCCAGCTTCAACACCACCATCAACACCTGCTCCTCCTCCCTCATCGCCAACACCACGAGCCCCTTCACCACCAGTCCAAGCAACTCCACTGGCCACTGCGCCACCAGCGTTCGAGGCTCAAGAGCCAAACTTTCTGGAGGACCCCCCAAGTGCCTCTACGCCCCATATCTCAACTGGAGGGGGCCCTCCTTCAAATGCTTCAGCTGCGGAGAACGTTCCGACCGGGAATGAGGTTGCTCACACCTCCCCAATTCTAATTACCGAGTCCCCGGTCGCGTCGCCACGCCAGGAAGCAAACATTGAAAACCCTGCTAAGGAAGGTGGCGGCGAGAACCCTCCACAAGCCCCCCTGGCGCCTCTCCAGGCATCCAACCTTTCCCTTGAAGTCACAAGGATGTGGGAACCTTTGACTGCCAAACTCAAAAACATAGCAGAGGATATCCCATCAATCATAACGAGAGCTGTGGAGAGCTCCACCAGGCGGCTACAGGATGATATCTACAACCACAAGACCGAAAATAGCACTATGAAGGTTGAGGTGGAGAAGGTGTCATTCAGCCTGACGCTCGCGGAAATGGAACATTCCCGAGCAGAGGATGCCCTAAGCACCGAGCTTAGGCTTGCGCGCAAGGAAGCTGCTGACCTTCGCCGCAAAGTCCATGAACTTGCCCAAGAAAAAGTTGAACTTGAAAGCAAAATCGTGCCTCTGCGCACCAAGGCGAGCGACCTGGAGGCTCACATTCAAGCTAATGCCGATAAGGTACAAAAACTGGAGAAAAGGTCAATCGACCGCGAAAAGCTACTTGGGCAAGTAGAGAAAGCGAGAGACGACGCCATGGCTGATCTCTCCGAGGCAAACAAGGAGAAGGGGAAGATGGCTGCCGAGTTGGCCCAAGCTCAAACTGAATCCAAGAAGGTTACTGACGACCTTCTCCACGCTCAAGAGACTAACAAACAACTGCGAAAACAAGTCGAAGAGCTGGAGCAGCAGAACAAGGAGCTTAAGCAACAGGTCGAAGGATTTCAAAAGCAAATTGAAGAACTTAAGCTAAGCTCCGCTCAGATTCTGGTTGCTGGATTTGATGCCGCTCGGGAACAATTCGCATGCCTATTCCCTGATCTCGACCTCAGCATGGTGTCGTTAAACAACGAAGTAGTAGATGGAAAGGTCGTTCCCGCCGAAGGCTCAACCAATTCTACTCCATCTGCTTCTTTATAAATTCACTTGTATTTACCTTGTAAAAACTCTTGCATATGTGTTTTGAACAGTTACTTATTTCAATAGCGAAACTTGGATATTCTTTCTTCTGACTTCTTTTGAGCGCTTTCACCTTCTTTGTATGTTTAACTTTGCCGAGTTTAACTTAGCGATTTTGCAAACACGACCTTTG
This sequence comes from Phaseolus vulgaris, assembly GCF_000499845.2. Taxonomy (NCBI): domain Eukaryota; kingdom Viridiplantae; phylum Streptophyta; class Magnoliopsida; order Fabales; family Fabaceae; genus Phaseolus; species Phaseolus vulgaris. The sequence continues at coordinate 11,258,091 of NC_023754.2, read as the reverse complement.
GCGTAACTGCTTCGAGCCGATTCAAACTTAAGCAACAATCGCTTTACACAACTTGTACCCTTGAGGCACTAACCTGATCATAAGAAAAGTTTCCAAGCAACGAACTGTAACTCAATTATCGGTTCAAACAACGTCCCACTCGACCTGCTTTATCAAACAAGTCTTTCAACCTTCTCGCCGTCGTTTGAACTTTTCCCGATCGCCAAAACCTCTTGGTAACACCAGCTTTTCCCAGCCTCATGCTTCGGCAGTCACTTCTTTATCTGGGGCAGAAATGCCCTTTGGGATCTTCCTTTTACCCCCCTGAACTTCAGAGCTGAAGACCGGCTGGCTAGGCGTTCTCTTCGAACCTACCTTAGCCACCTTTCAAGCTTCTTCCACCCTCTTCGCCGTACCTGAACTCGTTCAAGACGAGAAGGATTTTATCTTGCCTATACCCGCATATAAGCGAGAAGGTCTTTAACTCGCCTGAGCTCGCACAACGGCGAGAAGGACTTTTACTCGCCTGAACTCGCTCGTCGGCGAGAAGGACTTTAAATGGCCTTAACTCGCTCGACGGCGAGAAGGACTTTGTCTGGTGCCTCAACTTGCCCAGGGTGTACATCTCCTCCCCCCTGGATGCACTGAGGACCTTTTCTTTCTCACGCCTGCACTCGCTCGACGGCGAGGAGGTCTTTAATGGGCCTTAGTTCGCACAACGGCGATAAGGACTTTATCCGGTGCCTCAACTTGCCCAGGGCGTACATCTCCTCCCCCCTGGATGCACTGAGGACCTTTCTCGCCTGCACCCGCTCAACGGCGAGGAGGTCTTTAACTTGCCTCTACGTTGCCCCGGGAGTTACATCTTCTCGCTCCCAGAAACACGGAGGACTTTTCCTCTTTCTCGCCTGCACTCGCTCGACGGCGAGGAGGTCTTTAACTTGCCTCTACGTTGCCCCGGGAGTTGCATCTTCTCGCTCTCAGAAACACGGAGGACTTTTCCTCTTTCTCGCCTGCACTCGCTCGACGGCGAGGAGGTCTTTCGTCTGGTGCCTCCGATCGCCAATAAACGATGAGGACTTTAAAAACTTAACTGGTGCCTCCGATCGCCGAAAAACGATGAGGACTTTAAAAACTTAACTGGTGCCTCTAATCGCCGAAAAACGATGAGGACTTTAAAACTTTTTTAGAAAGCACGCGATATACATATTTTCTTGCCTCAAATCATGTACAAATGACAAGGTCTTTCTTCAAACTTTCGAAAATAGCACACATGCAATCTGGAAACACCTTATACTTCGAAAACTCTTCTTTTATTGGGCGGCCTCATTAAAAACCCTCCTTAGGGAAAAAAGAGTGCCCCCTTGAAACTGTTTTAACAGAGACATCGCAATATAACATTTGTGTTTGTCTTTACTTACAAAGCTCTCAACTATAGTACAACTTCAGGTGTGTGGCATTCCAGGTACGAGGGATCGCCCCTCCTTCCAGCGTCTCTAAGCGGTAGGCTCCGTTCCCGAGTGCCTCGGTTATTCTGAACGGTCCAGTCCACTTGGGTGATAGTTTATTCTCCATCTCGTACTGGTGGGCCTTCCTCATCACCAGATCGCCCTCTCTAAACTGCCTTGGCATCACCTTAGAATTGTACCTTCGCTCGACCCTTCTTTTCACCGCCTCAGCCTTCAGCCTTGCCTCTTCCCTGACTTCATCCAGCAGATCCAGGTTCAGCCTTCTCTCTGCATTCAAGTCTTCCTCTACAAAGTTCTGGAATCTCGGCGAGCTCTCCTGGATCTCGACTGGAATCATGGCATCGCACCCATAGACCAAACTAAACGGGGTCTCATGGGTTCCTGACTGCTCGGTGGTGTGGTACGCCCAGACTATCCGGGGCACTTCCTCAGCCCAACCTCCCTTGGCTTTCTCAAGCCTTCTCTTCAAACCTCTTAGCAACACCCGATTAGCTGATTCCACCTGGCCATTCGTCTGAGGGTGCTCGACGGATGCAAACACTTGTTGAATTCCAACCCCTTCACAAAGCTTCTTCAACAGGTGGCTTGCAAACTGCGTCCCATTATCTGACACTAGGCGCTTAGGCACTCCAAACCGGCACACAATGTTCTTCCACACAAACCCTTCGATCTTGTGTGCGGTGATCTGGGCCACCGGCTCTGCTTCAATCCACTTGGTGAAATACTCGATCGCCACCACCAAGTACTTCATCTGCCTGATCGCCAGTGGGAAAGGTCCCAGGATGTCGATTCCCCAAGTATGAAACGGCCAAGGGCTATAGATCGACTTCAACTCCTCGGGAGGTGCCTTGTGCCAATCGGCGTGCTGCTGGCACTGTTTACAGCATTGGGCATACCTCTTGCAATCTTCTCTCATGGATGGCCAATAGTAGCCTGCACGGAGAGTCCTTGCGGCCAGAGCTCGACCCCCGACGTGACTTCCACATATTCCTTCGTGGAGCTCTGCCATGATTCTCGTGCACTTCTCGCTGTGTATACATTCCAGGAGTGGGTGAGTGAACCCAAACCTGTACAGATCGCCATCAATCAATGTATACTTGCTGGAATTTTTCTTTACCTTCCTAGCTTCTGTTGGATCTAGCGGGAGGAGGCCATCTGCCAGGCACCACCGCTTGTACTGTGTTATCCAAGTGTCTGGCTCATGGGTGGCGCAGACCTGCATCACGTCCACCTTCTCTCCTCGACAAGCTCTAACTCTCGGCGATCTCAGAGTTTCTTGCGTCAAAGACTTATGGCTTCTCGCTGCTCTCTCCGTCGACCTGCTTATCTGAAGGACCAGGTGATCTGCTACAAATGCCCTCGGCGTCTTCAGAGTTTCTTGAATCACTGTCCTCTGCCTACCGCCCTTGCCTGAGCTGGCGAGCTTAGCAAGCAAGTCAGCTCGGGCATTCTGTTCTCGGGGCACATGCACCACTTCAAAAGAGGCAAAGGAACTCTTCAATTCCTGCACATACGCCAAGTAAGCCGCCATTTGTGGATCTTTAGCCTGGAACTCGCCTGTTACTTGCCCTGTGACTAGCAGCGAGTCACTCTTAGCCATCAGCACTCTGGCTCCCATTTCCTTAGCCAGCAGAATCCCGGCGATCAGCGCCTCATACTCTGCTTGATTGTTGCTGGCTTTGAAGGCGAATCTCAACGATTGTTCGATCAGCACGCCGTTGGGTCCTTCCAATATTACTCCAGCACCGCTACCCTGCTGGTTCGATGATCCATCCACCGAGAGTACCCAACGGAAGTCGTCACCTTCAACCCGCGTTGCCTCTGATGAGAGCTCGACTACAAAATCTGCAAAGATTTGCCCCTTGATCGGGCCTCGGGGCTCATATTTAATGTCAAATTTTGACAACTCCACTGCCCACTTCACCATTCTTCCCGCAACGTCGGGTTTCTTCAAGACCTTCTGGATGGGCAGGTCAGTCATCACCAGTATTGTGAAGCTGTGGAAGTAGTGGCGCAACCTCCTCGCCGAAAACACCACAGCCAGCGCAGCCTTTTCCAGGGCCTGATATCTCGTTTCTGGGCCCTGCAGCACCTTGCTCACAAAATAAATAGGCTTCTGAGCCTGATCCTGGTCCTGGGCGAGCACCGCACTCACCGCCCTCTCAGTCACCGCGAAATACAACCTGAGAGGGATTCCCGCCAGTGGTTTGCACAGAACCGGCGGGCTCGCCAGATATTCCTTCAGCTTGACGAAAGCCTCCTCGCATTCTTTCGTCCAAGCGAATTTGTTATTGCGCCGCAGACATTGGAAATAGGGATGTCCCTTTTCTCCGCTTGCTGACACGAAGCGAGATAGGGCTGTCATCCGGCCTGTCAGCTGCTGGACTTCTTTCACTGTAGCCGGGCTTCTCATCGCCAAGATGGCGGCACACTTGTCCGGGTTGGCTTCTATTCCTCTTTCAGTCAAGAGAAAACCCAAAAATTTTCCAGCCTCCACGCCGAAAATGCATTTCTCCGGGTTGAGCTTCAACTTGAACTTGGCGATCGTCGTGAACAATTCTTCCAAGTCTGCAACGTGCTTGCTTTTCTCCTGCGAGGTCACGACCATGTCATCGACGTAAGCTTGCACGTTCCTTCCCAGCATTGGTGCAAGTACTCGATCCATCAGCCTCTGGTACGTGGCCCCCGCGTTCTTCAGCCCAAACGGCATCACCTTATAGCAGTAGCACGACCTCTCCGTCATGAAGGCTGTTTTCTCTTCATCCATGGGATGCATCTTGATCTGATTATAGCCCGAGAAGGCATCCAGGAAACTCAGCAGCTTGCACCCCGCAGCGCTATCAACCAGGGCATCAATGCTTGGTAAAGGATATGAATCCTTTGGGCAAGCTTTATTCAGATCGGTGAAATCGACGCACATGCGCCATTTCCCGTTGCTCTTCTTCACCAGTACGACGTTCGCCAACCATTCAGGGTACTGGACTTCCCTGATGTGGCCTGCAGCGAGGAGCTTCTGGGTCTCGTCCCTGATCGCCTGCCTCCTCTCTTCATTGAATTTCCTTCTCCTTTGTCGTACTGGCCTCACCATGTTGTCCATTGCCAGATGATGGCACAAGAAGTCGGGGTCGATCCCGGGCATGTCCGAAGCGGACCAGGCAAACGCGTCCAGATGCCGTTCAATCACCTTGGCGATCTGGTCCTGGAGATCGACCCCCAGAGATCTTCCGAGCTTGAAAACTTTCCCCCCGATCTCCTTCTCGAGCCACTGCTCGACGGGTTTGGGCCTGGATTCTCTGGCGATCACCGCCTTGGCGATCCCCAGTTCCCTTGCTTCCTCAGGGCGATTCCGCGCCTCTTCTTCCTCCAGGCCAGCATTCCTCTCCCCCAGCTCAGCATCTACCATCTCTACATCCCTTCCAGCGGCCTCCTCTGTTACCGGCGGTCTGGGCTTCACACCGGGAGGCGGGGTGGTCGTTACATAGCTCACTGATCTTTTATTTTTCAGGCTATTTTCATAGCACTTTTTCGCTTCTTTCTGATCAGACTTTATCGTGATCACCACCCCTTCCATGGACGGCAGCTTCACCTTCATGTGCCGAGTCGATGGGATTGCGCCTATCCTGTTAAGAGTGGGCCTTCCCAACAGGATGTTATATGCTGAAGGGGCGTTTACGATGAGGTACTTGATTTTCTCCGTCCTCGACCCAGCCTCATCGGTAAACGTGGTTCTCAGCTCAATGTACCCCCTGACCTCCACCTGGTCGCCAGCGAACCCATACAAGCACCCTCCATAGGGCCTTAGCTGGTCAAGGGGCAATTCTAGCTGCGTGAAAGTCGGCCAGAACATTACGTCTGCCGAGCTTCCTTGGTCCACCAGAACTCTATGGACCTTCCTTCCCGCCGTGATCAAAGAAATAACAATGGGATCGTTGTCATGAGGCACAACGTCCCGAAGATCCTGCTTGGTGAACGTAATGTCCACTTCCGGCGAGTGATCTTCAAACATGTCCACTGACATCACCGATCGCGCGTACTTTTTCCTCTGCGATGCGGTGCATCCACCACCTGAGAAACCCCCTGCAATGGTGTGGATCTCCCCATGGATAGGCATCTCGTGTTGCTGGGCTTCTCCACCTGCCGGCTGGGAACTCGACGCTCCTCCGGTCCTTCTGTCCAGCAGATAGTCGTTTAGGAACCCGCTCTTAACCAGATCGTCGAGCTGGTATCCTAAAGACAAACACGAGTCCAGGTTGTGGCCAAAGCACTGGTGAAACTCGCACCAAACGTCCGGCTTTGACCCCAGCACCTTGTCGCCCACCTTCTCGGGCGCCTTTAACCTAGCAGATATGTTAGGGATAGCGATCAGGTCCGCTAGTCCCATGACGAATTTGTGCTTAGGCGGGCGATTGTACTCTCGGCGTGCTGGTTGTTGGCGTGCTGGTGGTTGGCGCGCTTGGCTTCTTCCCTTATTCCTCCTATCGTAAGGATAGCAAGTCCTTTGGTCCTTTCTGGCCGCCGCCGCCGTTTCCAGCACCCTCTGTGGCTGGATCCTGGTCTGGGCGCGTGGCCTGGCGGGAGCCACGCTGCCTCTCTTCTCGGCGACTTCACTCTCGTCGGCGATGTGGGCCACCGCAAGTCGCCTGACTTCAGCAAACGTCGCTGGATGAGCCCTGATCAAGGCTTCGCAGAATGGCCCTGGCTGCACGCCCTTCTTGAAGGCATAGACCAGCATTTCTTCATCCTTGGCCGGCGATCTGACCATCTGCGCTCCGAAGCGATTGAGGTAGTCTCTGAGGGACTCCCCATGGTACTGCCTTATATCAAACAGATCATAGGACACCCTGGGCGGTGCCTTGTTCACAATATACTGCTCGACAAAGATTTTCGAGAATTGTTGAAAATTGGTTATGTGACCATTAGGCAGGCTCACAAACCACTCCATCGCCGTTCCCTGGAGCGTGCTCACGAACATCTTACAGTAGACGGCGTCTGACCCTCCCGACAGCATCATCTGCGTGTGGAACGTGGTCAGATGAGCTTCTGGATCCTCCACGCCGGTAAAAACAGCTTTAACCGGAACCACGCTCGTGGGAATTGGCGTGTCGGTAATCGCCTGAATGAAAGGCATTGGGAAAACACGAGGTGGCGTCGACGGTGCCACCTCTTCAGCTGAAGAACGACCCTGCTGCTCCTGAAGAGCTCGACGCAGCTCCTCAGCTACCTTGCTGAGCTCCTCGTTCCTGGCGCGAGAGGCGACCAGGTCTTCATGTATCCTTGCCTGCTCGACGCGCGAGGCTTCCACAGTGGCCTGCAACGAGCGCATCATTTCTGCCATCTGCGCCATGGTCATGGCGGCGTCGCCTTCAGCAGCGACGGGAGCCACGGGACTGGAACGATTGCTTCTCATCTTTCTCATTAACTTCAGCGAGCCACAGAAATACAGCAAATGACACTTCAACCACGAACGAATCAGCGATCGATCGGAGAAGACTCAAGAAACTGTGCAAGAACCAAAGAACACCGCAAACCTTCGCAGAGAACCACCAAAGAACTCGAACTTCCACCAGACAGATTGCGCGCAAGCAACAAAAGACCTCACTCCACCGATTGAAAGACAAACGAACGGCACAAAACACAAACTCACCGAACGAAACTCAAAGAAACCGTAAACGACGGTTGCACCAGCACACAACCGCGCAGAAAACCTTGAAAACTTCCACGAACTCACGCTGTGGATGGGAGCACGTTTTACAGGGCCCCACGGTGGGCGCCTGATGATCCTGCCTGTTGACCGGAGCGCTGGAGAATGCCTCGTCAAAGGATCGACGTGCGCGCCGCTTCTCACTTCCGTTCCTCCTCTGGATCTACCTCAAGAACCTGCAAAGAAACGACACGGCGCCGCTGCGGCCGATCGCACTCCGATGCTCAAGTCAGTGACGGTATCACCAAATACTAAGAACTGGAACCGTGCAAACTCTCTCTCACAAACAGCTCTGTCACTCGCAAGCGTAAAGTGTATGAACTGAATGCGCGTACCTTAGAAAATCTGTTAAGAACTCTTATATACCTGGTGATTTTCTCTCTCCTGGCAGTTACAGACTTGGACACGTGGCTCGTATCCAACTGTACACGTGCCATCATCTGGAGGCTCCCTGACTTGGCGCTGCTTCTACTCTCATTTTGGCTAAGTTACCTATGCATGGTACTGCCCAGTGCATAGCTAACTCAGGAGTGCGATCCCTACTAAAACTGGCGAGTTAGGGTCTTCATACACCTTCCCTGTGGTCTCGCCGGCCGCCTTCATAATCTGCTTCTCCTTTATCTTCGGCGATGTGCTTGTTCTGGCGATCTCCGACTGCCTGGTCGCCTGAGTCTGCATCTGGCGACTTCATCCTCAACCTGGCGACCGCCTATTCTGGTAAGCTGGAGATCGGAACACGCCAACTTAACAATCGGCGACCACACATGCCTCCCGATTTCCTTCCCATCTGCCAACCTGGCGCCTTGTCAACACGCCTATACTGTAGCAGGATGCCACGTCATCACACCCGTCCAACAGGGCGGTACACCTCCCGACGAGAAAGAGATTTAAAAGACCTCCTCGCCTTGAGCGAGTGCAGGCGAGAAAGGGATTTAAAAGACCTCCTCGCCTTGAGCGAGCGTAGGCAAGAATAGATCACAAGACCTCTTTGCGCGAGCAAATCGAGGCAAGTTGAAAGCCCTCAGTGCATCCGGGGGAGATGGAGATGTAACCTCTGGGCAAGTTGAGGCATCATAAAAAGCCCTTCTCACCCTCGAGTGAGTTCAGGAAAGATTAAACCGAAAAGTCAGGGGTGCTAACGATCTCAAGTGCGGGAGAGGAGGGTTGGAGAAGGACTCTTTCCCCCTTGAGAGAGACACCAATGTTGACCTAGTAGGACCAGTTGAATCGGAGGCGAAGGGTAGTCGGGGAAGGTTCGCAGAAGACACCCCACCACCCAAATCATTGTTCTGAAATTAAGGGAGGTAGAGAAGGATCCGAAAGGCGGCTCTACCCCCAGATGAGGGAACAATGGTGTAAGTTATCCCAGAATAAAGGCTTGGGGAAGGCAAAGAGCGATTCGAAAGACGGCTCTCCTCCCAAGTGAGCAAAAATGAAATCAGAAGGTGGTCCCGCGAGGGACGCTTTCAGTTAAATGGAAGATGACGTCGCCAGAAGCCCGTGGTTTGAGATTAGAACACAAGGAGAATCGCAGGCGGAGATCGCGTCTGCGAAGTTCTGAGCGACGATGCAGAGATGCCTTTGGCCCTTGGCGGGTCGGGCAAGAGAAGTTCCAGGTGCTAAGTAAGTGATTTCGTATTAAGCGTTATTGCTTCGAATTAACTGTTTGTTTAAGTTAAGGTGGTTTGCAGAAAGTTAAGTACTGATTGGTGCAAAGTAAGTTGAGTTGAGAAAAGTTAAGTACCGGTTGGTACAAAATACGTTGAATTAAGAAAAAACCATCCAGTTAAACCAGTTGATTGCACATTAGATAAATTAGAAGATCATGTATATATGTGTGTGTGTGTGTGTGTGTGTGTGCACATAAGTATCGAATAGTTCAAACAGAATGAAAATTATTACAGACCAAGGTAAAGCATAAGAGTCCTCAAGGAGATAAGTCAATCGGGGGCACGATCTTGCCGTCCACCACCTCGTTGTATACTGAGAACTCAGAAAGATCAAGGTCAGGATATTTGCAAGCAAACTGCTCCAAAGGAGCGCCAAAGCCGGAAGTTAGAACCTGGGCAGCCTCAAGCTGAAGCTCGTCGATCTTCGTCTTGAACCCACTGTTCTCTTCACGAACCTGGGTGACTTCAAGCTCGAGCTCGTCGGCCTTCTTCTTGAGCCCGCTGTTCTCCTCGCGAACTCGGGCAAGCTCAGCAGCAGCTTCACTAAGTTCCTGGGAGGCCTTATCCCGATCTTGCTTAACCTTTCCCAAAAGGGTCTCTCTCTCGACTGACCTCTTCTCCAGGTTGACCATCTTCTGGGCGTCGGTTTTCTTGGCCTCCTCCAGCGCGGCAATTTTCTCCCTTAGAGGGACGATCTTGCTCTCCAGCTCAACGGCGTCTTGAAGTTTGTCATGAAGCTTCTTGTGCAGCTCTTTGTTGTCTTGCCGCACGCTCTTGAGCTCGTCCTTGAGGCCGTTTTCAACTCGCGAAAACTCCAAGCCTTGCATCATCATATCGCATTTGGTCTTCTCGGCTTCAGCTTTCGCGGTACTTGCCACCTCCTGGTTGATCCGGTTATCGAGCTCAAACTTCTCCAAAGAGTCCTTGAGCCCTTCGTCGACGATCTGGGGAAGGCAATCGTCGACCATGGCACTCAGGCGCACGGTAAAGGACTTCAAAGCTTCTTGAAGAGCGGCTGGGAGGTTTGAGGTTGCTAGAGGAGTCGATGGTTGGTGCTCACCACCACCCTCACAAGGTTGGACGGCGGGGGGAGCTTCGAGGCGCAGTGGTGAGGCAAGAAGGTTCTCGGAGGCTTGTGAGGAGGCTTGTGTATCGGCGAGTTGCTCAGGAGCGGCCTCAGCAACTGAAGCGTTTGAAACGAGAACATCCCCTGCAAACTCGAATGGTGTGGAGGCGCTGGGGGGGTTCTCGATGAAGTTTGGAGCGGTGCTCTCAATTGCTGAGGGCTCAGTCACCGCCACCCTTTTCCTTTTGCAGATCAACCCATCCTCAGTGGCTTCATCCGTTTCTTCGTCAGATACTACCCTGGGGGCCTTCCTCTTGGCCTTCTTGAGGGGTAGTTTTTTGCGTTGGGGGGCTGGAAGAGCAGCAGCTGCGGGTGGACCAGCTGGTGGAGATTGGCCCTGGGCGGCGGCGATCTCCGCAACAGAGTTCGGGACTGTTTGGGAGCCCGCCGCCAGCTTGTGGGATTTGGCTATGGCGCATAGCTCAGCCATTCTATCTTTCCCCAGCATCATATCTGCATAATTGGCCCACAGTTACCAAACAGCACAAAAATTCGATGTTTAACAATGCACATAAAGACAAGCAGTATAAGACAATGCATGGGGAAAGCTAAAACTACACACAAGTCAGAACAGCATCGTCAAGGCAAAGGTCGGACGATACAAGTATAAGCTAAGGGAACTCAAGGACGAACCTATATGGACGTCTAGCTGGCTTTTGAGAAACTCGTAGGAAATGATGGAGGAAGTGGGAAGAACCACGTTGGAGGAGGCGTCTCTTTTCCCAAAATCGCACAAGTCCTTGTCGAGTGCCCCCATCTTCTCTGGCCCCCTGGCCTTCCTGAAGCTTGACTCCTTCTTCCCCTTGTTCACCCAGTACAAGGGGAACCCGTCGAGAAGAGAAGGGTCTTGATCGCTGCAGCATACACGCACGAACTTCCCCTTCCAATCCTTATAGGATTGCTGGAAGATAGAAAGAATGGACCTCCCGGCGATCCCATTAAGGTTGACCCATAGACGATCGCCCGAGTTCTTCGCCTCGAACAAGTACAGGAATACGTCCACAGAGGCCGGGAGTCCCAAGTGTGCGCAGAGAATCTAGTAAGCTCGTACGAACTCCCAGCTGTAGGGATGGAGCTGGGCGGGGGCTATGTCGAGCTCGGTCAGGAGCTCCCTCTCAAAGCATGTGAAGGGAAACCGGAGTTTGACCTTCTTGAACATAGTGGTGTATATGAAGCAGAAGGGGGTGTCGTCGCTCCCCTGATCGTCGATGCAGATTGGCTCACCGGGAGGACAAGGCCGCACGACTACTTTGTCGTCGTGCTCTTTACTGAAAGAAAGGTTTTCCTTATCACCTTTCTTGAGGCGAAAGATGTCGAGGTCGGAGTTGACGGATGAGGTCTCACCCAGCAAGGTTGCAGAGGCCCACGTGTATAGTCGTTTGTAATCTGGCAGAGGTTTTACCATCGCACTGGTTTGTGGTGGGTTTGGTTATGGTTGGCTACGATGAGAGGACGCGGGTCTCGCGACTCGGTCGGAGGGGACGTTGGGACCCCTTGGGGGGTCGCGGGAAGAAGAGGGGTTTGCCCTACGGGTTTTCGCCGGAAGGTTGCGAGGAGATGGAGGAGGGTTTGGTGTGGTTTTTGAACGAGTTATCGAGGAAGCTGCAAGAAGACGAAAAGGTATGAGTGTTCATAAACAGAAAGACTCGACAGAAGAAGAGAAGAGGGAAGAGCGAGAGGGGCTCGCAAAGAAAGGTTCAGAAACCCTAAACGCAGAGAAGAAAAAAACAAAGCAGAGAAACATCCCACAACGTATGCTCCAGACAGGTAATGGATGATGCAAACCGATTAAAATGCAGCAAATATCAGTAGGAGTGATAAAAAAGTTACCTTTAGATTATCAGAAGAGCAGTCAGAAAGATGGAGGTTGGGAGAATCGGAGCGTTCGCTGGAGCGTTTTGAGAGTTCGAGGAAAGGTAGAAGATAATGAAACAGTGAAATGGCGCGAAGTGTTTAAGAGATTCGAAGGGTTTCGAACGTTGCGAGAAGCGCAAACGATAGTGAATAATGGTCGTTGATGAGTCCACGTGGCGAATGATCGAAGAAGTTTGTGAAATGTCAAGTCAGTGAACAGTGTTAGCGCCAACGCGCGAAGCCACGTAAGCCGCCAGATTTAAACCTCTTTAGTCTCCTCGCTGAACAAGTCGTTGCTCGAGACTGGGGGCTTGTGTACCGACCAGGACATCGGGTATGATGACGTGGCTTGCACGTGACTATGTGGGGCGTGCTCAGCGGAGCACGTGGGCAAGGGAAAGGTGGATGGTTCAGAGGTGAGCGTAGTCGCCGGTTCATGGAGCTGGCGTTCTGCGATGAACATAGTCGGTTGTCACCGGGTTTGTCTGTCATCGACGTGTTTGGTGATTGGCGATCAGGTAGCTTGATATCGCCGCAGGAAGCACGTCGCCGGATTTCCCGACAAGCTCAGTTGAAGCTGATGAGGGCCCAGAAGTGTAAGTTCAAGTGTACAACTCCAGTGAGGCGATTGTTGCGCCAGCATAGGGTGTGAAGGGCGTGTGGGTTGAAGGGGACAGCTTGCCTACCAGTGACAGGATTCCCAGAGTGGACATTCGTTGATAACAAGGTCTCCTCAGCCCGAGAACACTCATGGCGCAGTGTTAAGGAGGGTGCCATTAACAAACAGGCGGTATCACAGAGATGGTGCATTGTGCTGCACCCGATACTCGCCTGGTCAGGTAGTGTTCTAAGGCACATTGCGTGTTAGCTTGCTCCATGGGTAGATGACTTAGCTGCGCGACTGGTTACTACACAGAAATAACGTTCAAGTTGCACCAACTCAGATGACGACACGTGTAGGGTTGGATGCTAACCGTTATTCCAACCCAGATGACGACACGTGTAGGGCTGGGCGCTACCTGTTATCCCAGCCCAGATGGCGACACGTGCAGGGCTGGATGCGAGCCACGCGTCCAAAAGCATAACGCCCTGGAGAGAGAGGAAACCTAGCTATAAAGGTAAACTTAACAGAATTTGCAGGGGTACGTTTTCATTACGGCTCATTCTGCTAGGGTTGTGTGCCTTTAGTACGGTTCCTCAGAGCATATTTTCTCTGAGTTTTGGGTGTTCTTGTTACTGACTTGAGCGTCGGAGCGCCACCGGCCGCAGAGGCGCCACCTTGTGTTTTCAGGTTCCCTGAGGAAGCTCTTGTGGTGTGAACTTGAAGGGCACGTGGAGTCAAGCTGGTGAGGAGGTTCGTGACGAGGCAATGCTTTGGCGCTAAGTCAACCGACAGGATCAATAAACGGTCAAAATTTGACACATTAGGAAATATCACATGTCTCGTTGTGCATTTGAATTGAATTTCCTACATACTTGAATATTTTTCGATTTTGTGAATACCTGATTATGTTGTGTTTGAATATTTTGATTGAAAATTATCTAAGCATTTGGTTCAAGACTATTTACATTTATGAGAGTTTTAGTCTCTCTCGTTCTATAAAGAAAAATATGAGTTGTGATCCTTTTAATTTTATCGTTGCCTAATTATTGTATAACATTTGTTTGCCTTGCAAAAGCTTGTTGAAAGAGGATTTAGAATTCAGTGTGCCATATTCGAGGTTTCTTAAAAACACAAACCATCCATGCATAATTGGTCAAGTTATTCTGGAACTATGTTAGTTTAGTAGAAGAGAACATTGTTGTCTCTACAGTTTTGGGTAAAGAAGTGTTCATCGATATAAAACCCTAAATCCTAAACTCTAAAGAAATCAATATGAAAGGGTTTCCAATTTTTTTGACCTATGAGTGAATAGTTTTTACTTTGGAACTACATAGTTGTACATAAGCTATGGTAATAACTTCTAAGAGGAGTTTGTTCGTAAAGCTTTATGCTAAAGTAAAAATATGGCAACAGATGTCTAACAAATGCATGGTTTAGAGATATGCTAATAAAGTGTGGAAGGTTGTTGAAAAAGATAGGGAAAGCAATGGATAACATGCCTTACACAACCTTAGTGAATCATTTGCTTGGCTTTCAAGGTATCTACAAGGAACTATCAAAGGTAGACGATCATTTATGTAAAAAGGTCATCACTAAACCGGGATGCATTGTAGAGTAACACATCTTTTATGTGATGATTATGCATCTAGGAATAGCTCTAAAGCAACAATAGTGGAAAATATACTTCAGTGCCTTTTTTGTGTAGAAAAAAGTAAAACGTGTCAATAAGGTCATCTGTTGCTACCATTTCAAGAGTGGATCATTAGACAATCCATTAATAGCTGACGATAAGCATGATGAGAGAAGAGTTTCTTCAATCTGTCCTTAAGAAGGAAAAGACATCTACGCCTCACAAAATGTTATAGAGGAGAAACGTCTGAAGTGTCTACGTCTAATATGTTAAAAGACATGTGCCTAATCCTCTAAAAAAGAAAACCACATATTGAAGTATCCCTAGAGATTATCAATGCCGCCACATGAGATATTTATAGAGATTCTCAACCTTATGAATGATAACTCAGATCAAGAATTTCAATGTGTTGAAGTCTAGAAAGTATAGCTAAAGAAGGATTAGACAATCTCTCAAAGGCATCTAATGATGGAAAAGTTGCTTTGAAGAGAAAAGATTCTAATTTGGTCATCCTTATAATCTGATTAGGTTACTTTGACCTATCCATCCTCATCCTTCTACCTCTAGGTTTTGATGCCACTCTATGTCTTTGGTCAATGGACCAGACCATCAAATCACTTTCAACATATAAAGATGTTTGTTGCAAATTTTGTGGATTCGTGCAAAATTGGTAACATAATGATTCAATCATTTTTTAACAATAATATGTTCATTATTCCTCTATCCATGAAGATGTCTCTAGACATTGTGTTCAGGATTCAACTAGATATGATTTGTCCTCATCTTGCTATTCAAGATGCTTATGGATTCTCCTCTTTGTTCACTTAAAAGACCTAAAGAAACTCCTAAAGAAACCTTTATGGATTAAAGCTACATATTCAACAAGGGACAATGGTTCATTCAACCTATGAATGAAGATTAGGGCTGGAAAAACGGGGCGGGTCGGCCCGCAACCCACACAAAAAAACACGGGGCGGGTTCCCTTGTTTGGCCCACGAACCCACTTAAGCCTACCCCGCATAACCTATGGCTCGTGTGGGCCTACGACGGGGCGGGGCGGGCTGGCCCGTCAGCCCGCAAGTGAAAAATCTCTCATGCGTGATGTGCTGGCCTGTTGTTGTGTACGTTTCTATTCTTTCTCAACATTTCATACTTCATCTTCAATCCCTAAAATTTCTCCACCACTGTGAACCCTAAAATTCCAATCCCTAAACATCTGTTCCGCTATTCTCCTCCACCGCGATTCCTCCAGCATCGAGATTCGTCCAGCACCTCCATTTCATCCTCCAACGCGAACCACCACCGCGACGCGTCCTGAACCACGACGCGTCCTCTACTGTGACGCGACCTCCACCATGATGCGTCCTCAACTGCAACGCGACCTCCACCGCGACGCGTCCTCCACCGGATTCCTCCACCGCGAATCGTCCTCCACCGCGAACACCACCATCTTCCTCCAGGTTTTATCCCTTCCTCCTTGATAATATGTTATGGATGTTAGAAAATGAAGATTCTATGTATGTAAGTGTATGTTGGGTTGTTCTTGCATTCTGCAAAATGTCTAGTTTTGTTGAGAGTCATCTTTGTTTTCTTGGCCTTCACTTCTATGGTGTCTTCAACTGTTCTGTAACTGTAATAGCATAGCTGGAAACAGATTTATCACTTCTTCATTGGAATTAAAATAATAGAAGATATATCACTTATGGTTATGTTTATATAGGTTCTTATGTTTATGCTATTACTTAATCAGGATTGTTATTTTGCAAATTGGAATGGCTGAAGAGAATAGTAATATTCCCCTTTCTGAAAATGAAATTGAGGAAGATGATATTGAAAAACAATCGGAAACTGTTGAAGGTGAGAAAAAGAAAAAGGATAAGACTACCACATCTGATTGTTGGAAGTATTTTACTAAGATTGGGGTGAATAAGGATGGAATAGAAAGGGCAAGGTGCAATAGTTGCAATAGAATATATCTAACTGGTGGAAGAAAATATGGCACTTCTCATTTAAATCGGCATGTTATGAAATGTTATAAAAGAAAAACTGAAGATGTGGGTCAAATAATTTTAGATATGCAGGGAAAGTTGAAAGGAAAAAAGATAAACCAAGTTGTACATCGTGAATTGTTGTCTAATCTAATTATTAGACATAATTTTCTTTATAAATTTGTTGAGTATCCCGAACTTAGGACTTGGATAAACTACTTATGTCCTGATGCAATTATGATTTCTAGAAACATTGTTAAGGCTGATATTGGAAGAATGTATATCAAAGAAAAGACAGTGCTTAAGGGATTACTTGATTCTATTCCTAGTAATATATGCTTGACTACTTATTTATGGACATCTATTAATACTGAGGGTTTCATATCATTGACTACCCATTTTGTTGACCTAAATTGGAAGTTAAATAGCAAGCTACTCAACTTTTGTCATATGCCTCCCTCTCATACGGGTTTTGAGTTGTCTAAGAAAATTTATGAATTTTTACAAGATTGGGAATTAGAGAAAAAAATATTTTCTATCACTTTGGATAATGCTTCTGCTAATGATGTTCTCCAAAATACTTTAAGAAGTCAACTTATTTTACAAAATGGTTTGATATGTGGTGGTGAACTCTTCCATGTTCGTTGTTGTGCACATATATTGAATTTGATTGTTCAAGAAGGATTAAAGGTGTTTGGTGAGACTTTGAACCAAATTAGAAATAGCATCAAATATGTGAGGGGTTTAGAGAGTAGAATGGTCAAATTCAAACAATGCCTTGAAAAGTTTAGTGATATTGATGTGTCATGTGGGTTGTGTCTTGGTGTCCCTACAAGGTGGACTCAATTTACTTGATGCTTAAAAGTGCTCTTAAATATCAACGTGTTTTTGGAAGTTTGCAATTGGTTGATGAATCTTATAAATATTGCCCTTCAGAGGAAGATTGGAAGAGAGTAGAAAAAATTTGTAAGTTCTTGCTACCCTTTTATGATATCACTACCTTGATTTCTGCTACAAGTTATCCAACTTCCAACTTGTATTTTTTACAAGTTTGGAAAATTCAAAGCTTGTTGATTGAAAATGTGAAAGATGAAGATGCACTAATTAAGAATATGGTTGAATTGATGATGGTCATATTTGAAAAATATTGGGATGAATATAGTGTTGTACTTGCATTTGGTGCAATTTTAGACCCAAGGATGAAGATTTGGTGCATTGAGTTTTTGCTTTGAAAATATTGATTCATTGACTAGGGAGCTAAAAGTGAAAAACATCAAGCAAAAATTATACAAACTTTTTGTCGAATATTCTAGAAAAGGTTTGAGAACAACATCAAATACTCTAAAGCATAAGCAAGGACAATCTTCATCCTCATCTACTTCTAAACCAAGTTCTTTTTATGTAAGTTGCTTGCTTGAATGTATTTCAGACAATTTTTTAGTTTTTGTTGTACTTGCCCCATGTTACTAACTTAATACATCTATAATAGGAATTAAAAATGTGCAAGCTTCAAGTAGCTAATCAAAGTGGAAGAACACAACTTGACACTTATTTGAAGGAGCCAACTTTGGATTTTGATTTTTTGGAGCATATAGATGTCTTAGAGTGGTGGAAAAATAATAGTCAACGCTTTTGGAATCTTGCTTTAATGGCTAGAGATTTGTTAAGTATTCCTATAACACAGTTGCATCAGAATTTGCATTTAGCATTGGTTCTCGAATTCTTAACAAGTATAGGAATTCTCTTTTGCCTGAAAATGTGGAAGCAATTATTTGCACTTCTAGTTGGAAGCATGGTTTTTCTGAAGGTAATTTATTTATTTTAACCAATCTTATTGTTATTTTATTACTTTTTAAAGCATGGATTTTCTAAGGTTAAATTCATTCTTTCATTGTCATTGTTCAAATGTATGCAGATGATGGAAAAGATTATAATTATCAAAAAGTGGAAGATGAAAGTTCTTCTAAGGTTGCATCTAATGTTCTTGAAGTGGAAGAAGATGATATAATAGCAACTGCATAACAAGTGTTTGATGTGGTAACTACTTTTGATTGTTAATCGATGTCAGATGCTTATTCAGTGTTGTTTTTGAGTTCATCAAAACTCTTGTAACTATTGATGATGTGTACTATGAATGAATTTTGGCCATCTTGTCTAATCAATTTCAGAATTTGTGATAGTTTGTCATATTTTCTTGTACACCACAAGCTTGATTAATTCATAATTTCAGATTGCATCAATTCCCAGAGACTTGATTTATGTTTGTAATAGTCAATTTATATAAGTTAGACGGGTCGGCCCGCAAGCCTGCGGGCCAGCCCGTATGCGGGGCGAACCACGAAAACTGGCTCGCATTATATATGCGGGGCGGGCCGGCCCGCTTTGCCACTCCTAATGAAGATAAAGACATTTCTGCTTGCGAAGATAATCTAGCAAAGCACTTACTATGTGTTTCTTCATTTCATGGTCTCAATCAATAAGATTCACATACTTAGTATAATGGCCTGGAGGTTCATCGATCATCTTTTGTAAGGCCTGCCAAATTTATTCACCAGATCTTACAACAATGTTTCTCCCAAAACCTAGTTTCGCTTTTTGGAAATTGGTATAGTCTTTACTACATGGTATTTCTAGTCATTTTGACTTATACCACACTTTCTTTAAAGAAGTCAAGTCTTTGCTGAAGAAAAATGTAGAGTTGAATGTTGTTCAAAAATATGTTCTCAATGCTCAATCAAGTATAGAAGCTGAAGAGGTAGACGATCTAAATTTGGAAACAGTAGATAATACTTCTCCTAGACAGTATGCGTCAATTCTTATACAAGCATCCATAGAAGCTGCAAGGATGGATTGAGAATTGCTCAACAATGTTCATCACATTTTTTATCAAGCATTATAAAATAAATGAGCTTTTAGATTTTAAGAGTAATTCTAGCTCCCTCGGTATTGGTTGAATAGTGGATGGTAGTAGTTCTAGAAAAGTCGGCTACCTACAACTTAATTGGGTCAAATTTAGAAACAATTGAGTTGATTTCATAAATATTTTCTTGAGTATTGGATGATACAGCCTGATTTGTCAAAATCAACATCTACAACATAAGCCATATCATCTGGCAATATGCAGCACACAACTAGTACGTAGACGATCCATTACATGAATCACATAAGTATGTATCACTGAGACTCGATAACTCAGATTGTGTTTTACTAAACCTATGAGTTTGTTAGTACCAAAAATAGAGGGATTCTATAGTAGTTTTTGTATTGTCTAAGTATGATAGTTTCAAAAGACGGTCACCAAACCTCATGGATAGTATGTCAATATGTCCAATAATATTAAAAGACAAAAGAGAGGATGACACACAACATCTAAGAAATATGGAAAGACAAAATCATAAGCTTGAACAACTTACTGCATTTTTTTTTACTTTAATTCAAAATTCTTTCTAAGGTATTCATTCAGATGAAGGTACACTTAGTACTTCAATCATCCCTTAAACAACCATCTCAAGTCCCATCCCTTAAACAACCATCAAGTCCCTTCACAATAATGACGATTTCTTTTTGTGAACTCTTTTTTTTATGATGTAAAAAAGGGGGAGAAAATAGATAAGTTCTGAACCAAAATGTTGAACTAGGAAATAATAATTCAGAAGCTTACTTTATGAACACAAAAATTAAAGAATATTAGATTACCTATATTCGACCATGAACCAAGTACATGAATCAAGAACGTGAACTAGAAACCTAAGCTAATTCGTGGCGAGCATGTGGTGGCGATGAGTTTGGGTGTTGTGGCTACGTATATTTATGAGGTGAGCTTTGAGGTGGCGACGACGGAGATTTGGCAGGCCTAGAGATAAGAAATCAAATTTGGCGTAAAAATGTGAGTATAGGAGTTTAAATGTGATAGATGAATTTGGAAAGAAGAGCACGAGTTTTCCTTTTGTTCTCCAACTTCGTTCAACTTCAAATCAGCTTAGCGTTCCACCTTGGGGTTTCCTCCTTTCTAGCTTGTGACACTATGAACGAAGGATGTCAAGGTGCAAAACAGTCACTAATGAAAAGCTAAAGGTAAGTCACAGATGAAGAAGCTCACATGAGTTCTTCAATGTTGGAGCAAGTTTAGGAAATTAGGTTACACGAATTTGGGGTTTGAGAAGCACGGAGACAAGCTAAAAAATTTCTAAGTTTTTCGAATCTTGTTTAGGAACTATCAATTCAGAGACTGAAATGAACAATTTTATTTAACGAGCGAAATAAAATGCATCATTGAAAAAGATTATTTAGTCACTAATAATATTACTTTTATTCCTCTTAATACAACTACTGATTTAGTGATTGGATTTTTTATATTTTGTCGCTATTTCAATCAGTATCATACTTAATATCACTAACAAGTCATTCAATCATTGTTTCGATTGCTTATTTGCAATTGATGTCAATCGGTAACTATTTCAGTCACCAATTGTGACCTCTTTATTTTGATCTATAAAGATAATGATAAAATAACTATTTTTCTTATAATGTTAAAAAACATATTGTGGATTAAAGAAATATATGAGACTTTTGCTTATATATGAACAAGTCTCCTAATTTAAAATTGAGGGAGTAAAAGTGACTAGAAATCTCCATTTAATTATCATAAACAATATCAATGTTTTAATCATAAATTCATTTAAACAATATTGCTAAAGTCAATTAGAATATTCAAGCTGATGTTTTATAATATTCCTTAATTTATTATAAAAATATTAAACATCAGCTTGAATATAATATATATATATATATATTATTTAAAATAATAGAAATACTAAACAATTATTTTAACAATTTTATTAAAAAATTGATAACAAAATTTTATAAATCTTAATAAAAAATTTAATCCATTTATCAATGTTACTGTATTTAAAAATAAAGTTTTGTAGTTTTTTTTTATAAAACTTTATGTTATGGTATTTAGGTTGACATTTCAGATTTTAAAATCATTTGTATTATTATAAATATATTATGTGCCTTTCTGACTTTCTGACTTTAGAAAAATACATCATGTAAAAAAAATACTTATATATGTAAGAAAAACTTTGACTTTTAATTTTGATTGAAAAAAAATCCTTAATCATTAATCATTAATCACACATAAGCTTTTCATTCGACATTAGCCACAAATGAATAAAAGAAATTCCACCTTATCCGCCAACTAAATTTTGTGCCGCAGTCAAAATGTAAAAGGTCAAGCTAGTTATCCTCACAACCTTTCATTCCATTAATATATGACATTTCTTGTGATAGTTTCCTAACTTATAGCTTTTAATATATGTTTGAATAATGTGCATTATTCCTCAAGAATGCCATACATTTAATGGTAGCATATTATTTTTCCATTATCATATTCTTATTCTCTTTATGCTCCATAGGAAATGTCTCACCAAATTAATACAGTAAAGAAATTATTTCTTTCCACTTAATTACATGCTATATGCTATTCTAAAAAGCAAGAAATAAGAATAGGTAATTAGTTAGGTATAGGTAATGCTGTTCACTATTGGATCAATATACAAACATCCTTTACTTTGATTTATTACTAGGAGTGATAGTTTCATATATATTTATTATTATTATTATTAAATAATAATAATAATAATGCACTCTTTTCTTTTGGATAAGATTATGCATGTAGTATATATATATATATATATATATATATATATATATATATATATATAAATTAAAAAAAAAGAGGTTCTTCAATATTTGTGAGTATGTGAAATCACAATGTGATATTTTTTGTAAATGATACTCTTAATAGACTTGTTATTCTGGTAGTGGTAGTTGTTTATGTATTTTTATGTTAGATTTGTATTTTCCCTTTTGATTTAATTGGTTGTCATAGATTTTTTGAAATTTTACCCTTGGATCATCATAGGGTTTTTTTTCTAGGTGCTTGGGATAGGTAGGAGTTTGTGATTTTAATTCTTTTATCTTTTTTGGGTTTTTTTTCTAGGTGCTTGGGATAGGTAGGAGTTTGTGATTTTAATTCTTTTATTATTTTTTTTTGTATAAAGGTTTGATCACCCATTAAGTTATCCATATTGATTTATTTTTTCTTGTTGATAAAAAAATGTGAGTTAAATCATTATTTACACTATAAGAAAATAATTAATAGACTAATTTTAAAGATAAAAAATAATTAGTCATTATATTAACTAAATTACATATTATTTTAGAGATTCAAAATGTTATTGGTATTAATTTTTATTATTAATAAATAGTTCATAAATTGATATCTAATTAGTTACTAAAGTTTCAACTATCAATTAATTAGATTCTAAAATTTTTAGTTAGAATTTTTGGTAACTAATTAGATAGGAATCTAGAAACTATTTATTAATAATAGAAATTATACTTTAAATAACAATAAATTTTTTTAGTCTCTAAAGTAATATATAATTTAATTAATATAGTGACTAATTATTTTTTATCTCTAAAATGAATCTCTATTTAATATTTTTCTTGTAGTGTTATATTGTACTTTGTTTTATTAAATAAATTATATTTTTAATTATATCTTATTAGTAGTTTTGAATTAATTGAATTGAATTAGCATTAATTTATCTTCTTAAAACTAAAATATTGTGTAAAAATAAAGAGTTGCTAGATATTTTTGTTTCTTCTTTGATTATTATAAAAACTTTATTTTTGTTAGTGATAATTATTTTGTTTCCCCTTCTTCTTTAGTTACTATAAAGGTTTTTAGAAAGCCTTAAATAGTTTCAACTTGAATATTTTTTTATATTTTAATCTTTTAACTTTGAAAGGTTCTTTTTGGTCTAACTGTTTGCAACATTACCTTAAAAAATTCTTTCCATCGATAACATTTTAACAACTTTAATAAAGTTTGAGTTGGCAAAGAGATAGGATGGAGTTATGGAGGTTTGGAATGTTAGGTAACTTGTTGTAAAAACAACTCTAACCGAGAAAAAGTTTGGGCTTGAATTACTAGTAAAGAAAAAGAAAAGTTTGGGTTTGGATTATTAGTAAAGAAAAAGATGCAGAGTTCTCTTGTTCTGACTGGTGTTTGGAATAAATGGTATGTATGAAATCTGATAAATAGCTTTGTTTCCTTTACTTCGCTATCTAATGTTAAATTCTTGTTCTAGGAAGAAAGAAGTTGTGTGTTTTGCAGGTTGGATGTAAGTATGACTTTCTAGATGGAGTAAAGAGATATATTGCAATAGGAGCAGTTGCTCCTTACATTACAATATTATGACTCCTTGGAGGAGTAATTCTGTTGTGTTTTTGTATAGGGAATTTAAAAAAAAAAATAGGTTCTTTACTTTTGGAGGTTATAATGTTTGGTGAGTTGATTATGTTTATATGTACTTTAGAACTTGATGTGATTATATACCTAGCTGCTGCCAATGGCAGACCTCTTTGGTTGTTTTTGGGATAAGGATTTGTAGGTAATTTTTATTGGAAGTTTGGGTTAGACTGGTCATATTTTCTTCTTCTTATTTTCAGTATAAGTGTCTCTTAAGTGATTCATATTTATTTATTATTTCTTGTTGATAAAAAAAAAATCATAAAGGATTCACTTAAAAGAAGGTGACTTTGTGATAACTTCATAGTTTTTAAGATATTTAAATATATAAAATTTGAATTTATTTTATTTTAAATTATTTTTTAATATCATATTTAGAGAAGTTAATTTGAAGTTAATAAGTTTTATTGTTTAAAATAAGTATTTTAACTACATTAAATATAACAAAAAAATTATTTAAATATTATATAATTGTTAATAATTCAACGATTTTAATATTGATGATATTTTTTAGTAGAACTAAGTTGATGTTATTTTTCCGTCCGTTAAAAAAAATTAAATTGATATTTGGAAAAAAAAAGAATTAATGACATCAGTTAATGTGAACCACAATTATTAGGTTGACATCAATTAAAGTTATTTTTTATGATGTTGATTGTTGGACGTTTTTATTGAACTTTTGTTAGGTATAATTATCTTATTGGTCCTTACATTTAGGGTTAATATTCAATTTAATATAGTTGTTTAAAAAAAAATCAATTTAGTCCTTGTGTTTTTTATAAAGTACCTAAATTGGTCATTTCTGTTAATTTCCCCGCAACGATGTCAAGTGTTGATGATGTGGCAAAGAGAACAGAGACACATTGGATTGAATGTTGTATTGTCCCTATTCTGCTTAACATCCCTTAACCTTCTCGTTCCTCTCTTATATTTCAAGTGCAACTAATTTCTAGGGTTCTGACATGGAAGTCGATGGAAAGATTAAGAAGGGCACCAAAGGAAGAAACGACGATGGGCCAAAGAAGAAGTCGTCACAAGGTCCGTTAGGGTAGGACTCCAATTTCCTGTCCGAAGAGTATGGTGTTGCTTGAAGAAATGAAGGTACATGAAGCGTGTGGGAACCAATGCTCCTGTTTACTTGGTTGTTGTTCTTGAATACCTAGATGCTTAGTTGCTTGAATTGGTTGGAAATGCTTCTCGTGACAATAAGAAGAACGATATTTAATGAGGAATTGGGGAAATTGTTTTCTGGTGTGACCATTGCCCGTGGTGGTGTTCTTCCCAACATTAACCATGTTTTGTTGCCCAAGAAAATCGATAAGGCTTCCAAGGAGCCCAAATCTCCATCTAAAGCTATCAAATCTCTCAAGAAGGCTTAGAGTATATTTTAATTTAGTTATGTATATTCGTGTTTAGGGTGATTTGGTTGTAACAAGAAGGGGGTTTGATGTTTGAAACACTCTATTTTCATCTAATTGTTTGCTTGAAGGAGTTTGTTCACTTATCGAAACCTCTTGTTTTTGCCAAAAAAAAAACATATGCCACCAACGAACCCATATGCATAAGTTGTGCAGGAGCAGATGCTCAAAGTCTAGGTGGTTTACAGAGTGGAAGGTGCAGTCGACGGAGGTGCAGAGGAGGGGATTCCCTTTGAAGCATCACTTAAATGGAAGAAACCCTAAACCCCATGTTGAACTTTATTAATCTCTGCAAAACTCCTCAACGTGTCAGCTCACACATCACCCAATCCAATGTGTCTCTGTTCTCTCTACCACATCAGCAACATTTGACGCCATTGGAGAAAAGTTAACATAAAGGACCAATTTGGATACTTTTAAAAAAAAACAGAAACCAAATTGATTTTTTAAAAAATCACTGTACTAAATTAAATATTAACCTAAATGTGAGGAATAAAGTAATTATACCTTTTTTTTATTGGTTTCTATTTAAAATTCTTTCAATTGTCGATGGTATAAAACAATTAATATAGTTAATGTTGATTAAATGTTTCTCCAGTTAGAACAAAATTCTAACAAACTATTAATAAAGAATAACTTATGTGTTATTGATAAAAAAAAAATTAATCTCTATAAACGTTAATAAAAAAATCATGATGCACATTAATTGAAAAAATATATAATTAACATTCATAAAAAAATTAAAAAAAAAAGTCTCATCAACATTCGTTGAGAACACCTTAAATAATATCGAGTAAAACCTAACAATGGTGTACAACCATCATTTTAACAATTTAAATCACAAAATTATTTCTATCAACATCAATAAAAATAATCTAGTTTACATCAATTAAAAAAAAGTCTTTTACATTATCTCTAGTCAAGTCAATAACACTCCAAATAAAATCTGAGTTATGAAAAAACTAAGAGGAAAAACCATAAATTTAAAAATATAAATAATTTCTAATTCTTACTTTTTTTATGTAAATTTGAAATTATTTAATTTTAAGTAATCTAATTATTCTAATAAATTTTTAAAATTTTAATTTCTTTTAAGATTTCTTACCTAAACAACATATTTTATCATAAAACATTTCAAACTCTAAAAATTAATTATCCTCTTAAAACTCCCTATCCAAAGACATTATAATGTTATTTTATATAATATAGCTCTTATAAAATGATTAATTTTAAATCATCAAAACCAACAATTTAGAGTGTAACCTTTATGAAGTGAAAAAATTATTTATCTTGTTACAGAGACGGCATTACTAATGTTTTGCAAGATTTGACTTTCAAGGTTTTTTTTTATATATTCAGATAGTGTTATAAGTGATTGCTAATTATATGTGTCACACTTATATATAAATGTTTTTATATAAAGCTTTTCTATACAAACTAAACATGGAGAATTATTGGATATGTCAACTATGTCAAAAACAAAAAATATCGATAGAGATAGAGGTTCTTTCAAAGGAGACAATATATGATTTTTGAAGATTGTTTTTTGAAATAGCACAATGGTAATATGTTTTTGAAATAGCACAAAAAATATTTTTTTTTACAAAATTGTTACAACTGTTGAAGGAGATGTTTCTAGAAGGTAATATGTTTCCCAATGGTAATTGTGAGGCTAAAAAGATATTGTATCCAATGGATGTAGAGTACAAAAAGATAAATGCATGCCCTAATGATTGTGTGTTATAAATGAATTTGTAGCATTGAATGTGAATCTAATGTGTGAGTTTTCTTAGTTAAAAAAGAAACGTCATGAAAGTAGTGGTGGGAACAAATAGAGGTCTTTTTACTAACATGTTATGACACTAGTTAATAATACATTGGTTTAAAAGATTTTTTTCCATTAGAGGATGTCAAAAACCTGATTTGACATGTAAATGGTAGGAAATGTGACAAACTTCTTCAACATCCACTTGATTCATCATAATGGAAGATATTGATGAAACATTTCTAGAATTTGTGATGAAGTGGATAAATTGTTACTGTAACTTAAGTGGTGAACATAGTTTATGACTAATTTTATTGGTCATTTACAATCTAAAAAATCTAACTTCTTGGTTATGTAGGATTTTAGGTCTGCGACATCTAGGAAATAACATAGATGTATCTCAATCCCTTAATTGGTGATTTTAAAATATCTGGGTCTTTGATGCATATTACGAAGATAATTTTATAGAAAATACCAACAATACCTGACGATCATATTCAAGACTATTAGAAGAAAATTATTAAATAAAAATTAATTTTATGTGACCATATTATATTGGGATTCTTATCCAAGCCATAGGTGCAATAATTAATGCAGTGGGGGTGAAAACAAATGTATAGGTCAGCCAGCTAATCCAAGTGATAAAAAATAAGATTGATATTTAAAGGTGTGTTTGGATTGAAGAGAGGATTTGAGGAACATGATTTGTAGTGATTTGATAGAAAAATGTAAAGAAAGAGATATTGTTTGGATTAAAGTATGTAAAAGTGAATTTGGGAGAAAAGTTTATTGAAGTTGGTGAATGATAGGATAGTTATAAGGATATTTTTAATTTTTTTAAATATGTAAAGTGTAGATTTACAAATTTACCCATATCTTTAAAAATAATTAAATAATAAAATATGGGATATTTTTTTTTATAAATTTAAATTAATTTTTGGTAATATATTAGAACTAATTTAGAAAAAAAAAATACAACATAATCAAAATTTTGATAAAAAAATATTTAAATATTTAAAATTATAAATATTTAATAAAAAATTATTTTTATATTAAATAGCATTATTGTCTTTATCTTTATTTTTTATAATTAATATAATTATTATATAAATTTATTATTTTATTATTAAAAAATATATTTATTGTTATTTATTTATATTTATAATTATTTGTATATATATAATATGATTAATTATATTATTTATATTTATAATTATATTTTAAATGAAAATAAAAAAAAATTGAGTTTAAAATAAAAGAATAACAAAGTTTTTTTTTTATCAGCAAATAGCAATGAAATTAAATAAGACC
This sequence comes from Phaseolus vulgaris, assembly GCF_000499845.2. Lineage (NCBI taxonomy): Eukaryota > Viridiplantae > Streptophyta > Magnoliopsida > Fabales > Fabaceae > Phaseolus > Phaseolus vulgaris. The sequence goes on along the minus strand of NC_023754.2, from coordinate 11,230,255 downwards.
ACTTCAGGGGTGGTCCAACCCTTATACAACAAAACAGATTTTCTCAAAGAGCCTTTCCATCTACATATCAACCAAAAGACCTCCTACTCTCTTTCTCATCTCAATCAATAATAAAAGAAACCCAAGAAACAACCTTTTACATAAAAACTAAACAGAATACATACATACCAAGGGTTCAAGACACCAATCAGAGAATGAGAAATTAGCTGACGGTATCTTTGATGAGATCCATGACCAAACCTTAATCTGTGTTAGAGAGAAAATTTCTGTGTGATCAACCACTCCACCTTTAAATAAACAATTATTCCTGTGCCTCCATATCTCACTAACCAACGCAATCCACAGGTTTCCCATAATAAGATTAACTGAAATAGGTGCATCCAGAATCTTAAAATGTTCAAAATGAGACCCAGGATCCATACAATCCACTGATCTTATTCCTAACCAGTTATAACAGAGATTCCAAATTAGCCAAGCAACTTTGCATTCGCAAAACAAATGATTTGTTGTCTCCTCTGACCTCCTAAACAAGCAACACAAATTACTCTCGATCTCGATTCCTCTTCTCTCTAGATTAACCCTACAAGCAACCTTGTTTTCAATTACTCTCCAAGCTGTGACTTGAGCTGAGGGGAGCGCCTTAATTTTCCAAAAAAATTTATACCTTCTTAAGTCTTCCTCACTACCTTCTCCCCTTAAAAACCCATAAGCGGACTTAACTGAAAACACAGTTGAATCGCTATCCTTCCAAACCCAACTATCCACTGTTTCTGTCTCTAGTGTCTTATTAGAGATCAACTCTAAAAGTTGACTTTCTTGCTCCTCTTCCCAAGCGAACAAACCCCTTCTCCACCTTAAGTTCCACTTCCACGTCCCGTTTTCCCACAATCCACAATCACATAAAACTGCCTCCTTATTAACAGATAAAGAATATAGCCTTGGAAAAGTGCTCTTCAATTCTTCTGAGACAATCCAATTGTCTGACCAAAACATAATCTCTCTCCCGTTTCCGACCTCCAAATTCAAACGATCTTCAAACTTCCCTCCCCAATCCTCAGACCTCCAGACCTTCCTTAAATCTCTCCACCACAAAGAGACCTTACTTTTATTATCTCGCTGCTCCTTCAAACCTCTCCATCCTCCATACTTAGATTCCAATACCTCCTTCCACAACCCCCCTGCTTCTGTTTTCAGGCGCCATATCCATTTTCCCATCAGAGCCAAATTAAACTGTCTGACATTTATAATACCAAGTCCTCCTGCTTCCTTAGGTTTACAAACCTTATCCCATGCCGCCCAGGCAATCTTCCTTCCATCTGACCCCCATCCCCACAAAAAATTCCTCTGCAGACTCACAATCTTCTTTAAAACAATAGACAGAATCTTAAAAAGAGAAAGATAAAACAGTGGTATTGACGACAAGACTGACTTAATTAAACAAATCCTCCCCGTCATCGAGATAAATCTTCCTTTCCACCTGCCTAACCTTTTCTTTACCCTGTTAACCACCTCATCCCAGAACTCACCCCTCTTATGACATCCCCCTACAGGCATCCCCAAATATTTAAAAGGAATGCTCATTACCTCACAATTTAGAATTTTCGCAAAGTGAAGAATCTCCATCTGCTCCACCCCAATCCCACCAAGTCTACTCTTGGAAAAATTCACCTTAAGACCAGATGCCAATTCAAAACAGTTCAACATAACCTTTAAATTAAAAACACTTTTGCTCTTTGCCTTACAAAAGAACAAAGTGTCATCAGCATACTGAAGCATATTTACTTTTACCGACTTATTTCCAATCTCCAAGCTCTCAATCAAGTCCTTCTCTACTGCAGTTCTAGATACCCCAGCTAACCCTTCGGCCGCAATAAGAAACAAGAATGGAGCTAATGGATCACCTTGTCTCAACCCTTTCTTCGGAATAAACTCCTTAGTAGGACTCCCGTTTACGAGAATTGACATTGACGCTGATTCCAAGCAAGCTTTAATCCAGGAAATCCACTTTTCACAAAAACCAAGCTTTCCTAGCATATAGTATATAAAATCCCACCTCACAGAGTCATATGCTTTCTCATAATCCACCTTGAAAAACACACAACTTTTCTTCTTTCTTTTCAACTCTTCTAAGGTTTCATTGGCTACCAGAATACTATCCAATAACCCCCTTCCTTGAAGAAAGGCAGATTGCCTAACATCGATAACTTTACTGATCACTTTTTTCAACCTGATAGCCAAAATCTTCGAAACTGTTTTATACACACACCCTACCAATGAAATCGGTCTATAATCATTAAGCTGTTGCGGATTATCATTCTTAGGAATCAAACAGATGAAAGAAGCATTTGAACCCCTAGGCCACTTACCATTGACCATAAAATCATTTACTGCTGAGATAAAATCTTCCTTAAGACAATCCCAACAAAACTTAATGAAACTGAAATTAAAACCGTCAGGACCAGGGCTCTTCGAACCATCACAACTCCAAACAGCATTCTTAACTTCTTCTTCAGAGACAACTCCGACTAGAGACTCATTATCTCCTTTTGATAACGAGGAGAACTGAACATTGTCCAACCTAACCACTGGCTCGGGCTCCCCAACGAATCTAGCCTCGAAAAACTCCCTGACCTTATTCATTACCACCTCCTTCTCCTCACACCATTGACCGTTCACTTCTACCCCGTTAATCCCGTTTCTCATTCTCCTCCATTTCACCGATGAATGGAAAAACTTTGTATTTAAGTCACCTTGTTTCAACCAATTTTTCCTTGCTTTCTGTTGCACAATCGCTTCTTGTTTAAATAAGTTCTGACTTTGTTCAGCCAACAAAAGTCTCCTCTCCTCCCGCCCAATCTCATCTAAAAAACCTTCGTCATCTCTTGAGTCCAACTCTTGAATTTTCTTTTGTAATAAGATACCTTCTTGATTGACATTCCCAAAAACCTCTCTATTCCACTTCTTCAAATCAAGCTTTAACTTCTTCAACTTCTCCTTTAGTACAAACATCCCTCCTCCCAACACTTCATAATTCTGCCATTTGCTCCGAACAAAATCTAAAAATCTTCCATCTCTTTGCCACACATCTAGGCTTCTGAAAGGTTTCGGCCCCCAATCTACCGATGTTGTTTGGAGCACTATGGCACAATGATCAGAAACTGATCTACTGAGGACTAAATGTTTACTGTTCGGCCATACATCCAACCATTCCCTTGAAACAAGAATCCTGTCAATTCTGCTCTTAATCGTACCATTCGGCTTGTACCAAGTAAACTTTCTTCCAACCATCGGGATATCCAACAATTTTGTACTTTCAATAAAACCATTTAACCCCTTGATTTCTCTACTATAATCTGATACTTAAACTGTGCTTTTTCTCTCCTCCTTCCTTCTAATTGAATTGAAGTCCCCAACAACACACCACACCCTGTTTTGTTGTCTCTTCCTGATCTCACTAATCTCCTCCCATACCTCATTCCGTGCTTTCAACGAACCGGAGCTATACACATTCACTATCGTAAGTTGTACCCCATCTCCTGCTTTCCAAACTCCTTCAATAACCGAATAAGCTTTTCCATTAAAAAATCCCGTCATATCAAAACTGCTTCTTCTCCACATAGTAATAATTCCTCCTGCATTATTAACTGCCCCATTCTCTAACCATTCAATTTCGTTTGAACCCCACAAATAATAACATAGCTCCTTGCTAATCTCTGAGCACTTTGTCTCCTGTAGGCATACCATTCCAACCTCCTCTTTTCTAATCAAGTCTCTTAAGTATGTTCTTTTCGTGCTTCCACCAATCCCCCTTATATTCATACTAATTAGACTCATCATCTAAAACATTATTCTCCATCTGACAACATCTGTAGTCCCGACTCTCCAAGGTACTCAGTCTATTTAAAACTACCTCTTCTTCTTTTAACAACGTGAAACCCATCTCCTTACCAGATTTCCACGCCCTCTTGATTTCACCCTGTTCATCTTTTAATCTCAACATTTTTCTATATTTTCTAACATCTCTAACTGAGATAGAAATTTCTGACCTTAAACCCTTTAATGAAACTGACTTAGATAATTTTTCAACCAACGGTGACTTTCCATCTCTTAGAATCGATATATCGCCTACCCCTCCTCCGATATTGTCCAACAACCTCCCTACCGGACAACTAGCAGAAATTAACTCCATCCCACACATCTTATTCTTTGGTGTAATTTCCACCACAACTCTATCATCAACATCCGTGACCATTGCGCCCCGTACTAGCCCCATCGTACTCATCTTTTCCGTAACTTTTGTTGTCTCTTCGTCTATCTCGCGCACAACGATCCCTTCGACGTCCGCAATCATTGCACCCTGTACTGACCCCTCCATGCTCAACTCTTTCGTAACTTTTGTTGTCTCGTCGTCGGTCTCGCACTCGACGGTCTCTTTGCTTCCTTGATCAAACCTTCTCAACTCACCTTCTTCCTCATCAAGCTGTCCAACCTCTTCGAACTCGCGACCACCGTTCACCTCCACGTCGCTGATTCCCTTCGTATCATCGCCCCGCTTTGAGCTCTCGCTGGCGCCACCCCCCGCGACGCACCATGGCGTTCCAGGCTCGCAAAAGCCAGTACCAGTGTACGCCGTCGCCGTCGCCTGCGTTTCTGGAGCGACCCGTGCTCCTTCACCACCGCCCATCACCGTTCCCACGTCGGTCGGCGCTCCAGACGCCGTGAATTTCTTCCCCGCGTCGCCCACCTTCGACTGTGATTGAGAAGGGATGCCGACGACTTTCTCCACTGCAGCTAGCTTCTCCGTCGACGTCTCCACCCTTTCTTCTCTCCCTACCTCTCCGTCGCACCCTCGAAAGTCATCGAGGATTCCGCCGCCTCCGCCTTCCACCATGTTCTCCACTCTTTCCATTCCAAACCCTAGTTGCATTGCCACGTCAGCAATTGGGTCTGAAATTGGGTCAGAAATTAGGGTTTCCCCTACCCAACTTTCTGCACTCAATTGGGCTTGAACCGGCCCACTGGAGATTAGGTCATCTTCCCATCCCCCAACAATATTCCCAACTGTAGCCGTTCCACTATTATTCTCTACTAATATATTATTTTGTGCCTCCCTTTTTTCCAAGTTGATAATCCCCTCTTTCCTTGGTTCTAACATACTATCATTGTGACTCTTTCCAACAGAAATAATTCCTCCATTAATGCATGTTCCGCCTTTTGAATTTTCTCCCTCTTCTGCCGGATACTGAACAGTCGTCTCCTCCCTTCTCCTCTCTCCTTGTCTACCATCATGATCTGAGTACTCAAACTCTGATAAAACTTCACCTATGCTGGAGTCGAATTGTGCTTCCGATTCATCCTCTGAAGCCACCCCCCACTTGTGAAATGGAAATCCAAGTGAAGAAACAGGGAAAATTTCTTCCTCGAAAAAAACCTGACATAACCTATCATTTATCTTCATTGATTTCGCCTGACTTACCTCCATGCCCAAAGGGATTCTAATACTCAACCTTGCATATTCTAACACCTCCTTAGAAATTGTTCTTTCATCAACCTCTACGAGCTTGCCTAAAAGAGCCCCAATGCGTTCAAAACATTGGTTGCTCCAAAGAGCCAACGGTATACCCCTGCATCGGAACCAAACTATCTTCTCAGAGAACATTGAGGTTGTTGTCTTGGGTTTGCTTCTTCCTGGTCGGTGCTTCTTGTTTTGTTTCGGGGGTCGGTTTGGGAGGTGCTGGCGCTTCTCTTTGTGGGGCGTTGATTGTTTAGGCTCCAAGAGTCCGAGCGACTATTTTGGCTTCTCTTAGGCGAATAGGTTTAGATTTTCAAATTAAGGACTAAGGTTATTCTTCAGAAGTGAAACTATATTATATGGTTTAAAAGAAGATTTTTGCTTAAATTTTTAGCAGTTTGTGATATTCATCTTTATAGTTACATTCTTCTTATATTAAAACAGATATGATATATGTTTAAATTGATGAAGAAGTGTATTTTGGTGGTTTGGAAGATTAAAAACATTAATAAAATATTATTATATAAAAAATAGTTTTAGAGATAAAAAACATAATTAATTGTTATATTCGATTAAATTAGATACTATTTTAAAGATTTAAAAAAGTTATTGATATTTAAATTAATTTTTATTATTGATAGATAGTTGTATCTAATTAGCTACAAAGTTTTAGTTATTAACTAATTATATTCTAAAGTTTGTAGCTAAAATCTAGGTAAGTAATGAAATATCAATTTAGAAATTATTTGTTAATAATAGAAATTAATTTATATATATATATATGTATATAATTTTTTAGTCTCTAAAATAATATATAATTTAGTCAATATAACAACTAATTATTTTTTGTCTCTAAAATTGATTTCTATTTTAATGTTTGTCTTGTAGGGAAACCTCTTACTCATATAGGCATGTGCAAGAAGTTTGATTTTGCATGGAAATCGTTGGATTCTTTGAAAGTTATTCCTCTAGAAAAAGGGTGATACGCATATATTTATTCACTCTCAATAGCTTTAATCATGGATTATTGAACTATAATAGTAAATAAATTCATTTTTTTTAATTCATATTCATATAATTGAAATTATTTGGGCCTTAACTATTTTTGTGTGTGTTAATTTTGTGTCTTTTAGATTAGTTTGAAGTGTCTACCTTTACAAATTGGTCAAATATACAAAAGTTCAAGTTGCTTCTTCGAATCATCTGAGGATATGAAGGAGAAAATAAAATCTACAATATCTAAGAAATAGAATTGGGAGCAAATCTTCTACAAAATACAATAATTTTGGAAAGTTGAAAACTGAGAAACTATGAACAAAATTTAATCCATAATATTTTATCAAGTCTATGAAGCAGAAAAACCTATAAAAAGACACAAGCTAGAAGGAGAAAAAGGGAGCTCCACAAGGTTTTCTTAGTTTCTTTTATTCTTTGTAATTCTTTTGTTTTGCCTCTGCATGAAAGACTAAACTTGTTTTTTGTTGATTCCCACTACAAAAAAGCGTGTATGTGGTGGCAGTTATTTTCGTATAATGTGACGTTTATAACTGTCACAATATACGTGTGTACCGCCACAGATCTGACCACCACAAAGTATAATGTGGCGGTCAATTGCGAATCGTTGTAGCAAAGACATATAATACATTGTATAAAATGGCGATTTTAAGATTGTAATTTATGTCAGTTATAAATGTCGTAATTTTGAAACTGGATAAACCAATTTAAGTGTAAATAAAGACAATTTTAAACGCCACTGAATACAGTATAATGTGACATTTATAATAACCATTTCAACTGTCATAATTCTAGTATTAAATATTTAATTTTATTTCTATAATTTTTAATAATGTATTCAATTCTGTTTTATAATTTAATTTCATATTATAATTAAATTCCAATACACAATTAAATTTTATAATATAATTAAATCATAACATAAACTAATTTCATAATATAATTAAACTTGATAAATATTAATAATAGAATAATAAAAACAAATTTATAATCAAAAGATGGTTTCATTCATTCATTCATTGAGAGAACAAGTTGATACATAATTGTTTAAAAGTAAAGAAAACACAAAAGATATTTTAAAATATCATCATAACATTCAGAATATTACAACATTTCATCCCTAATCGATTTGGCTTCAGTTTTACTTTCCTATCTTCCTTAGTCAGTTTTACTTCCAACACTTGATTCTATTACTTAATTAGGTAATTGAGCACCATTTCCAACATCTGGTGCCTGAAATAAATAATAAATAATTTGAAGTTAAGAGTTATATCAAAGTTTATATGTCATGTCAAAGTATACAAAACTACATATTTTTCATTGAGTTCTGAGGTTTTGATCAATAAAAGTTTCATTTGTCAATTCTCTACAGCAATTGTTTTAGTATTCTAATCTCTTGAAAAACTGGTTGTTGTGAGATGTTGTACTTGAACGTTGAGAGTCTTCTTTATCTTAAACTTTGGTTTCATAGTTAGTTCGCATTGTTCTAATTAGTTCTTCTATTACTTAATTAGGTAATTGAGCACCATTTCCAACATTTGGTGCCTGAAATAAATAATAAATAATTTGAAGTTAAGAGTTATATCAAAGTTTATATGTCATGTCAAAGTATACAAAACTACATATTTTTCATTGAGTTATGAGGTTTTGATCAATAAAAGTTTCATTTGTCAATTCTCAATAGCAATTGTTTTAGTATTCTAATCTCTTGAAAAACTGGTTTTTGTGAGATGTTGTACTTGAACGTTGAGAGTCTTTCTTATCTTAAACTTTGGTTTCATAGTTAGTTCGCATTGTTCTAATTAGTTCTTGGGTGCATGATTCAAGAGATATGAGATAAGCATTCCAATGAAGTATATGCATGGAACAAAGTGGGTACTAAGTAAACCAGTAGATGCATGCTTTATTGATGACTTTCAGTCGAATCAGATTGAGAAATAACTAATCTTTAGAGAACCTGTGAAGAATTCAGTGGCAGAAAAACTTGGGGATCAACCAATTTTTATTTTCTATTTTAATCTCTTTTATATTTTTAATATGAATATAATTTATATTATTATTAATATAATTTATGTTATTATTATTATTTTTAATAAAAAAATTATTATTATTAATAAGTATAAATTATATTAATAATAATAACTATAATAAAAATCATAATATGACCAAAGAACTTGTTTGGTATAGTGGTAAATGCTTCTTTTGTCACTGGGTTCGAGTCCTATCCATTGTGCAGATGAGAAGAGTTCTAATTGTGGGGGTCTTGGAATCTCAATCCGGGTGTCTTGAGAGTTTTTGCTTGGATCAAACACTACAAAAAAAATCCATATTATCTACGGATTCTGAATCAGTAGGTAAATTCAGCATTACCTACCAACTTTTACCTACGAATCTCTATTACCTACCACCTATTATCATAATAATTATATACATAATATTAAAAATATTAATATAATATGAAGAATTATAAAATCATAATTCATAATATTTAATATTTAATAATAATAATATTTAATAATAGTTAATAATACTAAGAATATATAATAATTTTAAGAATATTTAAGAATATTAAGAATATTTAACAATATTAATAATAATAATGATATTAAATATATAAATAATGTTATTAATTTTTATTTTATTAATTATATTAATATTGATAATTATACTCATAAGTATAATAATAATCATAACATGACAACAAAACTTGATTGGTGTAAAGTTTAAAGCTTTTATGGACTGTTTTCGTTACCCACAGACACATTATCCGTATGTAAATTACCGACGCCCGCATTACATATGGATTTTTGTGCGTGGGTAATCTGTAGGTAATGTTTTACCTACGAATTTTGGTTGTTACCTATAGATTTCTTCCGTAGATAAATTGGATTTTTCTTGTAGTGAAAGACTTTGTTTCATCCTCCATGAGCTCACCAAAGCTCAATGTTGGGTCAAGATTCATAGTCTTCCTATGGAACACACAACGGTCCAAGAGTCACCATCTTATTGCTAAAATAACCGCCATTTTTTACCTTTTCTGCACCAGTATAAAGTAATTTTCTCTATTGCGAGAGGGATTGATACTCCTCTTTCTCTTGATGAATGCACTATGAATAAACTTGTCCAAATTGCCTAATGTTTTGTCCAAGCCTGTTGTTGTTCAATATAAACTTGTCATTGTCCAACCTAAAAAAAATTTATTGATGTCCTTCACAAGGAAGCGGTTGGTGTATAGAGAAATAAAATTTTGGGGTAGAGGCATAAATATATTATGTACCTGCTCGGAATGAAAGGGCAGTAGGAGTTGAGGGAGCAATTATTGATCATGATACATATGTTGAATTTGTTGTTGGCCAAGTGGATGAATATCTTGTTGGTAAAAAATTTAAGAAATCTACTAAAGAACTTTTTGTTGTTAATAATGTTTTTGTTGTTGCAGCTGAGGGTATAAGGGTTGGTTTAGGATCTCATGATGATATTTTTCCTGATATGTCCTCTTTGGTGAGTGTCAATAAATTAGATGATTTATTACAAAAAAATATGACTTATTGACTCTTGAAAATTTTGATCTTTTAAAAGGATTTTATCAACTTAAGTTTGCAACTAATGCAACAAGTCCTCAATTTGACGCTACCAAACAAGTTTTTTTTTTTTTATATCTGTTTCTCAAGATTTAGCCTTGTAAAAAGGTTTTGAATCTCTTTCAGATATCAAGAGGCTTTAGAATCATGTCCAACCATCTTGACAAAAAATAAAGTTGAATCTACCTCTGCTAGTATTTTCTTAGAAGAAGTCAAATTGATCTATAAGTCTTTTGCTACAAAGATGGATAAAGGGTAATAATTTATAAGTGAAGATGATGAATAAGTCCAAAACTCTAGGAGATCAGAACGTTTTTCTAAAGTTGGAATGAAACCCAATAAGAAGACCTCCAAAATTGATAAAAAAAAGGAATGATAATGACGTGCATAATTATCATAGGAATTTATCACCGCTACTAAATACAAATGGAAATCGTGGAATTCATTTATTCCATTTTGCTAATTTTATGGGTGCAACGCTTTAGAGAATTTATTTTTGTCTTCTTATTTTTATTTCATTTTTTTCTAAGCTCCCAATGTAATACTTTAAGCTACTTTGGAAATTTCTTTTTTTTTTCTTTTCTTTATGTCTAGTTCCCTCATGTTTATTTTCTTTTTTATTTATGCTTCTTTTTATGTAATATATATATATATACTGAATAAAAAAAAAGTTGTGTTGAATTGTTTAGCGGTTTACAACGTCAAGTAAAAAGCTTTAATTTGAGTTCATGCCCTTGGCTCTTTAAAAACAAAAGAAAAATTGTATACACCCTTCTAACACCTAATAAAAGTAATATTTTCTAATATTTTTCTAATATATTTTTCTATTGATTCATCTTAAATTATTTAATTTTTAGAAAAAAAATGTTATTTCATTGATGTTGAATCTTTGTTGGGCAGAAGATGTCCATTTTTTTTATCAGTAACAAATATGAATAAAAATAGGAGTATTAGAATACTCCAACTCTAGGTACCACTGCAAAAGATTAAAAAAAAATAAAAAAATAGATGAATCTGCTTAACACTCCTGTGAGTATTACAGTAAAAAGGGGCACTTCTTACCTATACACTAAACTCACACACATAAAAAAAAAATACTTAATTACCTAAAGCAAAAAAAAAATTATATTCATTAATTCACAACTCATAAACTTAGAATATACTGTAAAAACAATATAAATTAAGCAACTTAATTAAATAGAAGCCTGCTTAAAAATTTCTTTAATTATTATAGATTATACAATAATTCATTAACTTTTACAATCTTTGCCAAAAACCTAAACCTACAATAAACAATGCGTGGTTACAGATATGATCCATGTTCATATTGCTAGGTCTAAATTTATGTAATTGGTCCCATGAGATTGTACAGGATTAGAATCGAGGGCATGATTATCTGCTGTATTTGGTGAAGAAAAATGCATCCTTTCTTGATTACCATGCATAGTTGGAAATAGTTGAGAGCTAAAAGAGAATGAGAGATCAAGAAATTTCATTGTCCTACTATTTTCTTCATTTGACGTATCACTATGTATGTAACATGATTCGGGTTCCTGCAAAATAGTATAATTAATATAGTGTCATGTTATGGTTCTGTATTTTTTAAAAGTATTTGAGATGCAATATATATTTAGGTTAAAATGCAATAATTTGATTTGATGATGAAATTATGATTTTGAATGCAATGATAGGCTATAATGGACTTATGAAATATGTTAAAATATGTAAAAATGGTTAATTTGATTGTTGGATGGATGTTATAGATTCCTTAGAATTTCTATTTTTATTTATTTTTCGCTCAGTCGAAAAAGAGAATGAGAGAAGTGTCTTTCCTTTTATAGATTTTTGCTCAAATAATTATATGATTCTTCAAGTAATGGACTAATCACTCAAGAAAAAATCATATAAAAACAAAAGTTCTTTTATTTAGGTTGATTGTCATATGAGCAAAAATATATTGTTCAAGATAATTCTATATGATGAAATTGAAGTATTTTTTAGGTTTCAAGTGTTGTGTATATAAATATGATTAGATGAAAATGTTTAAAGAGGTTTTTTTATGAAATGATGTGAGATATGTTATGAATATTTGAGAGTGATTGATGAATTGATTTGGTTTGAATAATGAGATTAGTAATTACCTAAATGATATTACTATGGCGTATATGTATCTATCAGAAGTTATTAAAAATTATATATGAATATTGCTAAGATGTTATACAAGTATTAAGTTAGGAATTACTAAAGATAAATTCTAATGATAACCGAGTCATATAGACACTAGGAATCATTTGGTAAAGGATCGATCAATATTTTGTAGCTAAATTGATAGTGATAGTATGTTGGCTCTGCAAAATCCTTTTTCATCCCTTGCAGGTTTAGAAAAAGAGATGTTACAGGCGGTCTTAATACTGGTATGCCAGCTATCCCGATTCAAATTGTTGATTTACATCATAACAAGTAGATAACTACAACAAATTAGGTGGCATCTAAATTTTGACTAATAATAGTGAGGGCGAGGAGAATGCTAGTGACAATGGGGATGATATTGTACACACCACTAGAAAGTCAGGGAGACCGTCTATAGGGGCTAGTAAATCCAAGAAAATGACTAAGACAATTTAATCCAAAAAGTTGCAATGAAAGTTTCTTTTTTTTTGGAATGCTAGAGGCCTGGCAAACCAAAAATCTGTGGAGATGTTGTTTACTTTACTTAAACAACATATACCTTTTCTTATTTTCATCATCGTTGAACCCATGATGCCTTACACTGATGCTTTGGATGCTCTTTTCAAAACTGCTTATATGCATTTGATTGCTAATTCTCCTATCATTAGTAAAGCTGCTAAGTTTTGGTGTTTGGTTGTCCCAAATCTTGTCCAATATTCCTTGGTTAACTCTTAATTTATTTTCACCACTTGCCTTTTGTTCAATAAATGTTTTAGCTTTGCAGGGGTATATGTAGCTAACACATACTCAATTAGAAGACATTTGTGGAGGGATCTTAGTTCCTTCACTGATCCTTGGTTCATTTTGGATGATTTTAATGTTGTTCTCTCGATTGATGAATGCAAAGGTGGGGTTGGTTCATTTCTTGATTGGATTAATAATAATGATCTCACTAATATGTCTTTCTCTGGTCCTTGTTATACTTGGAGTAATGGGAGGAGAGAGTTACAGAGAATTGATAGAAAGCTTGATAGAGCTTTATAATGAAGAGTGTCTTGAATAATTAATGGTCCTCTTGTACTTATCAAGTTCTTGTTAAAAATTGCTCTGATCACTCCCCTATTCTTGTTAGTCTTTCTTCTAGTAATTGTTTACATAAGGCTGACGCTTTTGGATTATTTAATATGTGGCTTCAGGATACATCGTGTATGAAGCTTATTTATGATTCTTGGAAACATATTGTTGTTGGTTGTCTTAGGTATATTTTGCAACATAAATTGAAAAGGTTGAAAATTGAGCTTAGAAGATGGAATAAAAACTCTTTTGGTAATGTTCAAAATGAAGTCATTCTTAAGCAGACTTTCCTACTTGCTATCCAACAAAGTTTGGAGATTGCTAGTCCAACAGTCTTGAAATACCTATTTGTCAAGAAAGACTACTAAAGAGGAGTTTGATCATGCTCTTTGTTGTCAATACTTGTTTTGGAAAGAGAAGACCATGATGCTTTGGTTTAAAGATGGGGAGAAAAACATGGTAAAAAAAGAAATAATTATAGTGGGATTCATAGATTAAGAACTGATAATATAATATAATGGTGTTATTGAGGATCCTAAATTATTGGGACATATGTTTGCAAAACTATTCATGGGATGTTTTTCTTATATAAAATAAATAGAAAATTATTTCACAACAAGGTCAAAATTTCTAAATAATGGTTCAAATCTTTAAAGCTTAAAATGTTTGAATTCTAAAAGTAAGGAAAGTAGTATATGAAACTAAATAATAGATATAAATAGTACCTGGTTTAGATCGTAATCTGTTTCACTGCTTTGTGAAAGTCCTTTATTTTCTAACGTGCGAGTTTGTTGAGTCACAATCCCCGTATCATATTTTGATGTTCTAAATTTTTCTTGTGATCTGAACAATAGAAAAAAAAAATATGTGAAAGAATTCACGATTACAAGGAGTGATACAACACCAATATACTAAAATATATTAAAAAAATTGATGTTAAAATTATGTAATCAGTATTTTTCAGCAATTAAAACAGTATTCAACCAATATATATAGTTAAGACCTTAGAAGTCTCAAATAAAAATAAACACTTGAATCCAAATAATAATATTCGAGTTCAAAATAAACTACATGTATTAGTTTAAATTAAGAAAGAAAGAAATGGATCTATATATGAGCTTTTTTCCTTCCGTAGCTTTTTTCAAGTTCATTGAACTAATGGTCTCACTGTTTTGCAGTATTGTGAATATTACTAAATCAAAAGTTTTCATTCATACACAATAGAAAGGGAATATGAATTTTTGGTACATGATTTATTCCCAGAGTGTAAAGAGTAGAATATTTAACCACTACATTAATTCACCAAAATACTATATAACGTTATAAAAGAAAAATCCATATTCTAAAGTTGGTAAGAATTTTTTATAATAGGTTTGAAATGATTTGTATGACTTATTACCTTTGGGATGAACAATTGGAGTACATTGGGAGATCTTTAACTTCTTCATTCCCTTCCATCTTCTCATGCATTGATGAGAGAATCATATGTCCCTTCAGGTTCCTGTACATCTAAAACCCAAAATTCCTCTTAGAATTAACAAAATATTTAACATTAAATCATTTTCTTTTATGTTTTAGTAGAAGCAAATGATAGGTATATCGACAATTAAAAAAAATAAAAATATTAGAAATACTCTGACCATATACCACATCGTTCAATTAGAGGTAACCAAAAGAAAAAGAGAATTGGTATAGCCGCAATTTATATAAAGGTTTTCATTTTGATACGTAAGTTAAATATACATAATATGTGTAGAATTAGGTTGAGATTCTTGAACTGAAGTGTTCAATTTAAAGATTATAAATAAAAACAATTTACTAAAAGTAATCAATTAAATTACTTAATAAATCAGTTATTACTGATAAAAATACATGAATGTTTTATATTAAATGTCACATATTAACTAAAAAAAATGATCATTTCATTATCTATTACAAAGATATGTTTGGACTGCTGGTGTGTCTTAGAAGTGCTTTCAGAACTCTATTGTATATAGAATACTTTTAAAAACACTTTCAAAAGTCATTCTAGAGTCAATCAAAATCAATATCAACTTATTCCCCTTCTTCTCTTCTCCTAGTTTGTACTCAATTTTATTTAATCACATTAGAAACGCATGGTTATAAATGTGAATATAATATGCTAAAGCCTAGTGTATATAGTACATTTTAACTGAAGATAGGTGTAGTGTAGAACTAATTTTCAAGCCTAATAAAGGAAAAAAAAGTTCTTCCTTTTCTTTAAAGCTTACACAGATATTCACTTTTGGCATCTAAAAAAGCAAGCTAGCTATGTACAATGCAACAAAACTTGTTTTCACAGATTTTGCTAAAGAAGACAGAAGAAGAGAAAAAGAGTTTCACGTCTTCAAAACTTTTATTTATTTTTTATATATATAGTTTTTTTTTTCCTTTTCGTGTTGCATATGCACATGTACCTAACCCAGATAAATTATTGTTATTTTTACAAGGTATACGCGTGCACAGAATACATTTTTTAATACTAAAGAAATTTCTGTTCATTCTTTTGATATGAACAAGTAGTATATATAACCTAACTAATATGAATACAAATAAGATATTATTGATCAATTCGTTTTGTTCTGTATCAAGTAATTGAAAGAAACAACATAAGTAATAGAAAAATACAACTAAAGTAACAGCAAAAAGAAGTGAGGATAATAATGGGGTTTATATATGACTCTTCATGTTCTTTGTCGTCAGCTGAAAAGCAATGGAATATAATCATGAAGGAACGTAGCAATATATATCTACCTATTGTCACAAATCTTGCTTTCCACAAACTACAGTATTTTTTTCTTTCCTTTTGTTGCTTCATCAATTATTGCTGGTAAGGAAAAAAAAACACCCTAGACCCTTTTTTCTCTCTCATATCCTTAATTTCATTGATTTTGAAAAGAGACAAGAGATTAGGAATTTTCCTTGTGAGGAAGAATAAATTAACCAAAAAAATTGTCATATTAGGTAAAACATTGTTTTATATTCTTCAATTTGGGGTTTTGCAAGTTCTAACCCACCCCATCATTCGCCAAACCACAAAATCAAAGGCTTAATTTCACTTGTAAAAGAAAAATAAATAAAGCTATATACTGACAGGTATTTTATAGAAGTATATAATTATGTATGTATATATATATATATATATATATATATATATATTGGACCACATGGGATAACTATATATATGTATACCTGAAGATGGCTTTTAATGTGAGAGATTCTTAGTCCTTTCACATGCATCATCTGCAGAATGCTCTTTGGAGTTGCCTCTGCAAAACCCAATTTGCTTAATCGTTAGCAGGAACTAGTTGAACTTGAAATATAGCAGAAAATTTCCTTCTTCTTGTTTGATACATATCACACTTACAAGAGAAGAGAAGAAAAAAAAAGATGAATAGTGCATAATATATAACAGAACCATCTTGTGTAAGCTGTTTCTGGTATTAATAGCTTGTTTTTCTCCCTTCACACTCACATATAAGAGGAATAATTAGAAGAAACACAACTCAAATTAAAGAAAAAGAAATTCTAGCTAGAAATTTCATAAACCAGCTTAATTAACAAAGGATCAAGTAAAGAACTGAAAAAATAATAGAATGAAATTTGGGAATGGACATGATGAAGACGAAGAGATCAAATAGCTAACCCTAGATCAAGTTGAAGAAGGAAAAACTCACTGTTTTTTCCACCAAGACCTTCCACAACTTCAACAAAGTATTCATGGAGTTCAGGTGTCCATCGCAAGCGTGGATTTTCCGATTTTTGGTATTTCCGTACACCCGTTTTCTTAGAATTCTTCATGTTCTTCACTTTCACGTCGTGCAGAAAACAGCAACAAGAGAACCTTAAAGGAAGAATATATGCATATATATAAATATAAATGAATAAGACTTGTTTTGCATCTAATATGAAAGCAGCATCGACCATAGAATGTTTTCTGTGTGTCCAAGGTCAATGACTTTTTCAGAAAAAGGGTATTATTGTTAAAACATATACTTATCATATATTCTTATGCAATATATATTTATTTATATATATAATTCTTTTTTCCCCTTTTTGATTGGATATATATTGAACATTCCCTTTGATTTAGATTGTAAAGTATAAAAGTAATGTTATTATTGATGATAATAATGATAATAAAAATGTGTGATTTAAGAAATAGATTCGGTCAGACTTTTCAAAAGGTGAAATTAATTGCTTTGAAAATAACAAAATAAGAAGGAAATAACAAGAGAAGTCTTCGATTTTCTTAATAGTTGCACTGTCTTCTTCATTTATCTATGGTCAATGCAAGTGAATGAATAATAATTAAGCTGACAGATAAAAACTGAAGCATGTAGAATACATTTTTATTTATTGATTAAGTTTCAATTATGTCATATATATATATATATATATATATATATTTGTTAATATAAGAAGTTATATTCCTATTTTTTTAAATATTTTTTTTAAATAAACGGAGAAATAGGAAGAGAAAATGAAATATAAAAAAAAAAGATGATATAGCGAGAAAAAACATAAAACATAAAATATGTTGTGAAAATATACTATATATGTGAAATTAACAGGGAAATAGGGAGGTTAATTAGAGGAAATTATTGTTCTTTTAAGATTTAATTAAATTACACTACTTTTCCTCTTATTTTAAAAACTATACTCTTCTCTACGAAGATTGATAAATGTTTCTTATCATAATACAATGTTTTTTTTATTCTTATTAGTTTTTTTTTATAATTTTAGATGTTAACAACATTAAAAATGCTTTTTTTTGAAAAATTATTTGTAAGTACTAGCTAAAAAATATATTTAAAAACAAACTATTCATAATTTCTTACTAATTATAAAAACTGAGTGTTACATACTTCTATACCTAAATCTATTATCAATATAATAAAAATTAAACTAAAAATTAAATAAAAGTCAAAAAGCAAACATATAATAATACTGTGATCCAGAGAATTTTGTTATACATAATACCTTTTCATTTATTTTCCACTTCTTCATTCATCATACCATATTTATTAATTAGTAGATTAAAAAATGATGAAATATATATCATTTTAAATGTGATATAATTATGTATAAGAGGTCCTATTAGTATACCTAAATTAATTTTTATACTGTAGTTATTATCTCCACCAAGGCCTTGTAAGTCTTCTTTTCAATAATGAGTGCTTCAAAATCTAATTGCTAATGAGTGTGCTTTAGTCTTAATCAGTCAATAAATTCGTTTCCAAACTGCAAATATATCCTATACGATGCTTCCATCAACTTTACATTTATATTAATTAATAATTAATCTATGATTAATCATGTTGATTATTGAGGTTTAGAAAAAGAAAAAAAAAACTGCTATCGAAATATACGTGTTAAACATTGTTTCCATATATAACTTTTTTCTTCTTCTTTTTCATATCTCTTTCTCTCTCTCGCACGTGTTAAATCAAAAAGCTCACGAGGGAAATATGCAGCTTTTGACACGCATATTTATTTTCAGTCAGTCATGCATGACCCATCAATATAAGATCCACCAAGAAAGAGAAGAAAGTAACCACATTACCACTTTTTTCAATGAAAAAGTATTTAAAAATTGTAATAATAAAATATTTTTTAAATGATAAACTCGTAGAAAAGTATAAGTTGAAAAGGTAACATCCCCATTATAAAACTTCAAAACCTATATGTTTTTAAAATTAATCCGCTATTAATTCTTAGTTACTAACAGAAATACGTTTACATATCAAAATTTTATTTAAAAATTCAATTTTATAAACACAAGACTCTGATTGTCCTTTTAAATTTATTTTAACCTAAATTTAAATATATAACTTAAAGAGATGAGGAAAATGATTTTGAGTATGAATTTTTAAACAACACAGAAAAGAATAAAAAGTTATAAGTAAAATATTTGTATATATATAATAAAATTTTGTTTTTTGGAAATCAATTTTAATGGCTGAGACATTGACAACACTCAAAAACTAGTGAAAGGAAATAAAAAAAAGAAAAAAAGTTGTGTGTTAGTCAAGATTGTGAATAAATAGAAGAGGGCAATTTGCCTTCACTTTCTCCGATTCCAATCAATTTCACGTCAATAATAGACGGTGCCTACTTTTGGACCCATGCATCCATCTTTGTGCTGCCGTGTTCAACACTAAACTAACCTCAAAATTCAAGCACCATGGAAAAAAGAACCTTATGCTTCGAATTTCTACAATGCTTCATTCATTCGTTATTACTATTATTGTGTATATATGGGTCATACTCCCATGTATCTTCCTCCATGGTAATATCGTGGACCACCACCTCTCTTTGCCATCTCATATATGTCACCACTTTCACTATCCCCTTAACAATCACAACTTGGTCCCACTTCCATGCACGTCCACCCTATTGTGCTAGCCAACCCATAAAAGAACATGCAAACAAAGGGTTTTGCTTCTTCATTCACACAACTTTGTTTTTTTCCTTGGAGTAGGAACGTTT
Organism: Phaseolus vulgaris; assembly: GCF_000499845.2. Lineage (NCBI taxonomy): Eukaryota > Viridiplantae > Streptophyta > Magnoliopsida > Fabales > Fabaceae > Phaseolus > Phaseolus vulgaris. The sequence goes on along the minus strand of NC_023754.2, from coordinate 11,210,392 downwards.
ATGATTTTCAGTCTATATGTATTAAAAAAAATCATTAAATAAAAATTAATTTTTTTAAAAAATAACTAATTACTATAATAATTAAATTAAATATTATTTTAGAGACTAAAAATTCATTAATATTTAAAGTAGTTTCTATTATTAATAAATAATTTTTAAATTAATAAGAAACTATTTATTAATAATAAAATATACTTTATATACTAATAATTTTTTTGTCTCCAAAGTAATATCTAATTTAGTCAATATAGTAACTAATTATTTTTTATCTCTAAATTTAGTTTTTATTTAATGACTTTTTTATAATGTTGATTTTGATCTTCATAATAACAACTTCTTTTATATATATATATATATATATATATATATATATATATATATTTTGATTTTAACATATATATATGTACATAATTATTTTTAAATATTAAAATTAACATTTTTTATTTTTAAAAAAATAATAAGGTCTCGTATATACCTAAATTCTTATTTTGAACTTGATCCAATATTAGGTTTATTTGATAGTTTTTGGAATGTATTCCTTAGGTACTAAGTTCCCTTACTATTAGGTTAAGGATTTATTTTATATGTTCGATATTTTTTTTTATCATTAATAAAAAATAAATAAATAAATAAAATGAAATATTAGAGGTGTTTTAATCCTTTATAAAAAAAAATTGTATGCAAATAAAACACAACACACAAAAGCCAAAAGTTGAGTGCATACATATTTAAAACAAAACCCCCAAATATTCAAATAAATAGGTTCGATCTCTTAATTTTGTTTTTCATATCAGTAGTAAATATTTTTTTTTCTTTTTTAAATATCCAATAGAGATCCCCTTTGTTTTGTTTTGTGTCATCATTATTGCTTCATTCATAAGCAAGAAATGGATGATCGATAAAAGTTTCACAAAATTGTTGAAGTTGTTGAAAAATATGTTTCTAAAATGCAATATGTTATCTAGTCGTAACTATGAGATGTAGAAGATATTGTGTTCAATGAGTATGGAGTACAAGAAAGATACAAACATGTCCTAATGATTGTGTATTATACAAAAAGGGATTTGTTGCATTGAAGGTGTGTCCGACATGTGGGTTGTCATGGTTAAAAAAGAAAACCTATTCCATCATCAGTTGACTGACATTTATAGAAAAGCTGGGTCGAGAAACTAATTCAAAGTTTTGCCTAACCCCAACACCAAAACCAGTCGTACATACACGACCAGGGTGTTCTTCAATCCTAATGGTCATGGTCAAGATGTCATCTCGACCTTTAGGAACAAAACTTCCTTGTGAGTTTTGCTCCACTAGCTCATCTTGTAAAGAATAATACAATGTGTTAATATAATATGTAATGAAAAGTTTGTAACACTAAAAATATGACATGTAATTGTGAACTTATAATATGTTGGGAAATCTCTACTGATTTCTCAGATGTCATTTGACCCCTTGCTTTAGTTATTGCTAACTTCTATTTCTCATGTCGACTAGAAAGGGATGGAGGACATATAAGTTCACCAAAACCAGATTCTGCCTATTGTATCTTTAACTTTTTTTTCTACTATTCTTCTCTCTAACAAATCATAACCTTGCCAAGACAGTTTGTGGGGCGTACCATTTTTATGTGCAATGATCTTAGCTTTTTTTTTTTCTCTTTTCCTCTAAGTACCTCAAACACATAAATTATGAATTTCATGATAAGATTTAATAACATATATAATGAAATGCTCAAAAACCTGTCATGAGGGATCCATACAACCCTGAACAAATTGAGATCGTGTCTCTTCATCTATAGAATATTTCCCACAAGGAGACTTGTCCTTGTATTTACGAAAGATGTAATGGGTTGTCAAATTTGTCTTGAATTGCCTCCATTTTGTAGTTACTGAAGGCATTATTTTTCTTCAAACCAAATTTGAATTCTCAAACTCAAATTTGTCTACAAATTATAATAAATAAATCATTAAAATGCATATTCAATAGACAAATTATTTAATAACATTTAAATAAATAGTTTACACAAATATCCTCCCAAATGAGATTCTTATCTACTTTTGTTATGTTGTCCTAGTCAGGGACCAAGATATAGACCTTAGATTGAGCTAGGACTCCCAAATAACTTACAAATTGAGCATGATTAGAGCATGATGCCTTGGTAGTTTGAGGGTCTATTTGAACTAGAACTTAAACATGTACGACAACTGACAACCTTTCATTAGAAGGATCTTTCACATAAAAAACTTGTTTTGCTTGGTAAGCCATAATGAAAGGATCTTCCTTCCATGCTATCTTTGTAAGATCAACCAAAGTAAAACCCAAGTCATCTACATGCACTCTTGTGTTAAAATCAACCCATTTACACTTAAATACAGGCACTCTAAATTTGACATAGTCAACCTCCTAGATTTCTTCAATTACTCCAAAGTAACTTAGAGTAGCCAATAAGATTATTGTCTTTTGAACTAGCAAAATGCATAGACTCTGCCTCAAGGGTAACACCGCTATTCTACATAGTACTTTTTTCATTTTCAGTCTCTGTATAAAAAGACATCATATTAATATCGTACTTAGTCTATGTTATGACATCAAAGTTAGGTCCTCGTGCTAACCATTTCAATTCCTCAATATCAGAATCTTCTTGACCAATTTTATATTTAAACCATTTCAAGAAGGTCTTGTTATGCTCAGTCAACAACCATTTCTCAATTGCACGAGAATTCATTGACTTTAACAACATCTTGTATGCATCTATATAAGAAAGAACATCATCAGTGTTGTTTAAAATATACAAATGTGCTTGGAGAACTTCATGTTGATCTTTTTTAACCACCCTCACACCTTGTGTGCCATTACCTTCACCATTGCTTCATGCCTCGACTTTGGAACTCCTATGGCTTCTACTTCTGACATATACGTTGTACAAAACTCAATTGCTTCCTCGATAATGTATCTCTTAACAATAAATGCTTCTGGACGGTACACATTCTTCACATACCCTTTGAATATCTTCATGCATCGCTCAACTGGGTACATCCAATGTAAAAAAATAAGACCACATATTCTAATTTCCCTCACTAAATGAACAATTAGATGAAGCATAATGTTTAAAAATAAAGGAGAAAAAAACATCTCTAGTTGACACAAAATAATGATAGCTTCATTTTCTAATTCATCCAAGCTATTAGGATCAATAAATTTTCTACAAATAACATTGAAGAATATGCATAGGCGAGTGATCACGTGTCTAACATTTTTTGGTAAAATTTCACGAATAGCAACTAGGAGAAGGTCTTCAATGAGAACATGACAATCATGAGATTTTAAGCCCAAAAGTTTCAAATCTTACATTGACACAAGAATTTTAATATTTGAAGAGTATCATTGTGGTACTTTAACTCCCCTCAGACACCCGTAAAAACTTAACTTTTCAAATTTTGACAAAGTATGACATGTTGAAGGAAAATATGTTCATTTACCATGAGGTTGTGGCTCAAATTCCAAGCGAACACCCATCTCAACTAGATTTTTACGAGCATTTATACCATCTTTCGTCATTTCTTTAATAATCAACGTGTCAATTATTCTATTGCAAACATTCTTTTCCATGTGCATTACATTTATGCAATGTAACATCTAAGTTTGACCAATATGAAAGTTCAAAGAATATGAATTACTTCTTACATATGTTTTTCACAATGTTTTTCTTTTGTGTTTTTCCAAAATTCACATTGACATTGCAAACTAAGTTGTAGACTTCCTAGCCAGTTAAGGGTGGAGGTGCAATTTTATCCTTCTGAGATCCATTAAAAGCTTTCTTTAACCTACGATAAGGGTGATTACGTTTCAAAAACCTTTGATACCCAATGTAAGTAGTTTTCCTCCCATGTTTCAGTTGATGGTAACTTGTGTTCTCTTCACATATCGAGCAAGTATTATGTTCTTTAACACTGTAACCACTCAAATTCCCATATGCTGGAAAATCGTTAATGGTGCAAAATAACAATGCATGCAAAATTGAAATTGATCTTCTCATATGTATCAAATACTTCAACTCCTTGATCCCATAAAAATCTCAAGTCTTTGATCAATAGACTTAAGTAAACATCTATGTCATTTCCAGTTGTCTTGGTCCTGATATCATCATAGAAAACATCATATATTTTCTCTTCATACACAACAAATATGACAAATTATAAATAATGACTAAAACAAGCCACAAACTATGTTTGCTACTTAAATTATTGTAAGGATTCATACCATCTGTTGCAAGACCAAGTCTAAAATTTCTTGGATCACTCCCAAACTCAGGAAACAAAAGAATCAATTTTCTTCCATTGTGGTGAATCGACAACATGTCGTAACAATCCATTAGACTTTTTCCATTTACATGCCACGTGAGGTTTTTTGCATCATTAACATTGGCAAACAAACGTTTAAATCGCGGAATGATTGAAAGATACCATAATGCTTTTGTAGGTGGATTCTTTATCACATAATCTTCCTCACTGTCGTCATCCTTAACTCTGTATCGTGATACCCCATATCTTGGACACTTGTGCAATGATTCAAACTCTTTTCTATTCAATATACAATCATTGGGATATACATGTATTTTCTCGTACTTCATACCCATCAGACACAATATCTTCTTCGCCTCATAATGATAGGTGGCCAATGTATTATCTTTTGAAATCATTTCATACAACAACTCAAGTAACCTATTTCTTACCTTAGTATTAATTAATTTTAATATTGTTGACAAACGTCAGAAACTTGAACAATCGAGATAAAGAGGTGTTTCAGAATTGTCTTTCAATGATCACACATGTGTGTTTGCTGGAAACTATCTTGTCCAATATCATGAATCATATCTCCATACGATCTTCAAAATGTATATTAGAATATTGACAGTCAGATGGAGGTGTTACGTCTACAAATCTCCCATGCCATATCCACTTTATATAATTCTTCAAGAAACCATCACAAAGAACATGTTCTTTTATAAACTTAATTTATAATTGTCTCCCATTCAAACAATTAACACATGGAAATAATATCTTCCATTTACAGCTTGTACATTCCGTTGAGCAAATTGTAGAAATTCTTCGATGCCATTTTCATACATATCACTGATACGACTCTTATTTATCCAACTCCGATCCATTAATATGTAATAGAAAAACTTATCTATCAATGTCAATTAATTTTTAGTTGATGTAACACAATACAAATTGTTGAGGGTCGATCACCCCCGAACCTAATACCAAAGTGTTCAACATATAAAATGTAAAACAACTATATTCCAAATATAATACATTATAAAACACATTATAAATTGTCAAGGGTCGATCACCTCTGAAACCAATACCAAAGCGTTCAACATATAAAAATTAAATATATATATATATATATATATTCTAAACATAATACATTATAAAACACATTACAAATTGTTGATGGTCGATCATCCCTAGACCCAATACCAAGACGTTCAACATAATACAATATATTTCAAATACAACATAAAACTAATCATCTATATAAATAATTTTCAAATAAATTAATAATTAAAATTACCAGGTTTGAAAATAAAAAACTAACCTGGAGCGTGAACGGAGTAGCTGAGGCGGCATCAATGAAAGCAATGTGGCAGCGACAAAGAAAGGCAATGTGGCGGCGACAATGAAACTAATTATCTATATAAATAATTAAAATTAATATTAAAATCTTTGAAAATAAAAAAAAAACTAACCTTGGAGTGTGAATAAAAGAGTTGTGGCGACGACAATGAGTGCAGTGTGGCGGCGACAAAGGAGACAATATGGAGGCACAACAGTGGCGAGATTGGTGCCAACGAAGAGGAAGAGAAGTGGCACTAAAGAGGAAGAGCGGAAATAACGTATTAAATGAGCAATGACCACGAAGAGCAAGAAAGTACACCAAAGAAGTGGTGGCAATGGAGAGGAGGAATAAAAATAGTTGGGGGCAGCGGTAAAGGTAGAAAAATGTGGTGGAAGTTGAGTGAAAACGAAGGTGGAAGCGACGATGGCTGAGTTCACAAGAGGAGACAAAGAGTAGAATAGCACAAATGGAGCAGTGTAGATGCAAGCAAGAAAATAGGTTAAAAAAATTGTATTACACTAATTTTTCGTAATAAGTGGTGTAATATATTATTTGTTTACTCATAAATGATACACAACACTAGTTGTATAACACAACTGGTGTTATTTACATTTTTTTAAAACTTATAAAACTTTTTTCCCTCTTGGCACTACATATTACACTGGTTGAGCTATCTAACCGGTGTAATATATATTGTCTCAGTTAAATTTTTGAATATTTTTTTGTTCTCCGCAGTATATATCACACAGTTATCCAACTGGTGTAATATATCATGCTCACACTTAAATGTTTTTATAACTTTTTTTTTTGTTCTAAGCATGATATATTACACTGGTTGGCTATCCAACTGATGTAATATATATTATTAACCCCATAGTTAAATATTTGAAATATTTTTAATTTTTTTTGGGTTCTAGGCAGCGTATATTACATTGGTTGGATAGCCCAACCGGTGTAATATATCATGCTCACACTTAAATATTTTTATAACTTTTTTTTGTTCCAAGCATGATATATTACACCAGTTGCGCTATCTAACCGGTGTTATATGTGTCAAATATTTACAAAAATTCCATAACATTTTAGTTTACACTGGTTCTCGTTTAACCGGTCTAATATGTCGTTGTAAAAAGTATTTTTTGCACTAGTGATGTAAGAATAAGAGGAACCCCATAAATAATGCAGAGAAGGAGGTATGCTTTCTTCATTTGTAGCAATGGTTTGAGAGTGGAATGTCTTATTAATATTAATTTTTGAGTTGGATGAGGATTAATTTTCATAGATAGGAAGCTTGGTAGAGTTTGTGTATTATGCATGGACCGAGGAGCTTGTTTTTGGATTTTGTTGCGGCTTGGTCATTGTTGTAGTTTTTCTTCTAGGGGGATTGTAGTCTTTTTTGCTGGACTGATTTGTAGTAGGTCTTGAGGGAGATTTATCTTGTAAGGAGCTGAACTTTGTCTTACGTAAAAGGGTTGGGGTATCTCTAAAATACCTCTATTAGTTATTCTTCTTTTGTTGATAAAAAAAGTGTGGGTTATATGCTAAAGATAACCATGTGTCTAGTCAAAATTGGTCAAGTAGTAGATGGAGGGTTAACCACCCATGGAGTCCCACTACAAATGGACTAGATGTGGGTTAATGAAACTTGAGATGTTGTTCGAGCTCCTCTATCTAATAGAGAGACTCCACTAGTGAGGGAGGCTTTACACACATTTTTTTTGCTTGATCAAGACATTTGGGCATGACACTCTTAGCACAAAGAAAAAAATTACACTATGTCTCTTTATGTTTTTTTTTGTTCTTATAATTCTATCAATGTAGAACTAATTTTTGTCTTTTGTTTAGGATTTTGTCTGTCATGATAAGTAGGTTAAGAGAGAACCTATTCTTGATGATGAAGATGATTATATGAAAAAAAGTTGAGGATGATCCCATAACTTAGCTTTTCGCCTTATTACCAAGGTTAAGGTACATTGGAACATTAAAGTTTTGGACTCAACTCTTTTATTGTTCCTTTATACATTTTCCTACGAAACGCATTAGAGATTATAGGGGAAGCCTATGTGTTAAACATCCCAGTCATACAATTATGGGTCATATAAGTAATATTTTCATTTATGTTTTTTGACATTATAATTAATAATATTTAACCAATAATTTTTTTTATTTTATGCAATCAACAAATTGAGTATGGAGCAAGGTAAATCAAAAATATATATATTTGTTGGGTCTCAATCCATCTAGAGGTTTACAAACACAGGGTTACATATCCAACAATACTTACAAACATAGATTACTGACTCACAAAGATTTGCTTAGATCCATATATAGATGGGTTAGTTTTCTATACTTATTTACTTTTAGTTATGCTACTTATATAACTAATTTGTTTGTCATTACATGTAGGTCACATTGACAATTAATTATACTTAAAGACTACATTGTGATAAGGTTTTGTTCAATGCCCTAAAACACCGATTAAATCAAAAACTTATTACAAGGGTAATTTTAAAATTTTTCGTTACCTTTTAAAGTATAAATATATATTCACTTGCATTTATACTTACTTTAATTAGACTTGTGGTTGAAATATATTTTAAGTGGAAGAAACACAACAAAATCATTACAATTCATTTACTTTAAGGTTATACAACATTTTAACTCCTACACTAATTATTTTATTTATAAACTTTGTAAATAATATTGTAATTTATTTCTCATTTTACTCAAACAGACAAGAAAACTCATTTAAATGTGACTGTTATGTCATGTACTAGATAAGAGTTATCAATTTTTCTTAAATAAAAATCATATATATTAAATAAAAATCATATATATCAAACAATGCTCATCAGTATCCATTTTTTTATGTCTAGTATTTTATATGACATAATTTAAAATTAATGCAAAAAACTTTTTTTTATACTAATGATATCACTCTTTAACTTATTTTGAAATGGACAAAAAAATCAAATTTAATAAATAATATAATAAAAGTAAAAATATAGTTAAAAAGTATGTTTTTTTTTTTAAATATCCAAGTTAACTTTTTTTTTTTTTATTCATGTACAAATTGAAAAGACACACCTAATATCTTATCAACCATTTAATTAAATGATAGTTAAACAATAAGAAAATATTTTTTTATTATTAAAATTGTATTAAATATATCAAAGTAAAGTATTTGAATATTATTATAAAATTTTTAAAATTTTACAAATCTATTAAATATATACACTATGTTAAAGATTAACATCACAATATATAGTGTTGGTTATTGAATATATAGTGTTATTAGAGTCGGTTTAAAACGACTCTAACACGACAATTAATTAAATCTAAAACATTGAATTAACAAATATCACTCTAAAACAACACTAATTATGGTTAAGGTAGATGGAAAAAAAATCAAAAGTGTTAGCCTTCTACGATTCAAATGTGGACACTAAGATTTTATGTTTTATTAAGAAATTAAACTAGTGTGATCCAGTTGACACAAAATGTAATTTAAAAATAATAATTTAAATAATATAAAAGAAAGGTATTATGTGGGTTTAATTGACGAAAAATAATAATTTTTTATTACATTAGTATTAGTGTCGATTAAACTCACGTTTTAGTTGTTGAGTTGGTAGTGTAGGTTTAGTAGATGTTAAAGTTGATGTAAAAGATAAAATAATTAGTAAAGTGATTCAATCCATCCATGTGTAAAGTGAGTTTGTTTTTCTCTCTCTTATTTTCCCCATTTTCTCCCATTTCTTCAAGATCTAGTTACCTTAAATCTCACATTCCATGTACCATTATTAACTCTAAGGTTGGATCTTTACTGAGTTGGTAAGTAATCTTAAGAACCCTGAATTACTATTTGTGTTGCTAAGTTATTAACAAATCGTAACTTGTTGGTCTCAACATTATTGTTTTTTTGTATGTGGTTTGTAGTTTTACTAGAAGGTGGCACACGGTTATGAAGTTATCAATTGGATGGCTTGGGAAAGGTTTTGAGTGTATGGGAAATGATGACATATGAACTATTTTTTTTATAAGAATTAAAATATTTTTGAAACTTTTTTTTTTATTGGTAAAAAAATATTAACAATCCGTAATATACAGAAAAAACATTCAAAATCAGGTTGTCATGAGGAGGCAAATAACAATTCTTTTTTAATTAGGGTTTTTAGATGGAGTTGAAACTTTTTATCGTCATTTATCTAAATATGTTTTTATAATTATTTTTTTTATTTTGATAGTATTTTTTTATTGTTTGGTGTTGCATCATATCATATGGCTAAATTAATTAGTGTTTTCGAACGGGTGTTGGAGTTTACTGAACGATTACTCTATTTCCTTCGGTCGGTTTAACTCTCAGCTTCCTGCTTCGCCTTCCTCCTCTCGATCGTCTGGTCTCACAGGTTAGGATGGTACCTGCAGAAGGCACTCCGACAATCAAGTCAGTTAGGGTGTCGGCACTCGGTTGTCAAAGTACTATAGATAATGACGTACATGATTTCTTGGAATCTGTGCTATTTATATTACCTTAATGGGCCTTTGTTGGTGGGCGGGATTATGAGGTTGGTTCGTGTTTAGGGTTGTGCTAAACAACTCTTAATTATGGATTAACCATGTTGACTTGGTCAACCCATGGCTCATTGTCATGGGTCGGTCGGCCACATGTAGTCGTGTGACCTCCTTATCGTGGTCGAGTGGTTCGAGTTCCTGACCGGCTCACTGAGTCGTTCGGTCATGCCAGTACACTTGCCCCCCAGGCTCGAGGGCTTATACAACTAAAGAGTCTGAGAATTGGGTGTCGTTCGGTGACGTAATGATGGGTGATGTGACTGAAAACGACGCCTGAACGAGTGACGTGACGTGCATTTATGAGGGGATTTTTGGGCGCCAAACGACGTGGACCGTTGGATCGAGCAAATCCAACGGTTGAGGATTTTGTGACGTTTGGGCTTCTAAGACGTCTTCGGACTATAAATAGAGGTTGTCAACAGTGACTTCTTATGCTCCTTATTGACATTGCGCTCTGCGCTCCGAGTCCCAAACGACTGTCATTGATTTGTGCTGCTTTCCTCGTTCTCCCAAGGTTAGTGATGTCTTATCATTCTCGTCCTACATCATCCTCTTCGGCTGCTCCTTCTCCTCTTCCCCAACCCCCTTCGTCCTCGTCTTCTTCGTCTTCTTTGTCCACTTCCTCTTCTAGTAAAATCCTTTCAATTAGAGCAATTTAAACTGTTGTCCCCGAGATGTAGGAAGTGAGGGGTGATGACCTAGGTGATGCGTCTGACCGGTCGAGCTCATCTGAGCGGTTGCACCCTCATGAGAGCCCTAATTGGGTTGATACCAAAGTGTTTGGGATCACGTCTGTCTTTCATACGGACGTCTTTGTTTCATACTTTCTGAATAGGGTCCCTATTTTGAAGGCCTCTACCAGGGGATCTCTATTATCTTTCGGTCCCTGTTTGTTGATCGACTGCGTGTATAAGGAACGGTCATCCATCGAACCCGCTTTCTTCTTCATGTATAGTTTTCTTTTTTCTGACTTGCATGTGTCGCTTCCTTTTGACACGTTCATGGTGGATGTCCTTTAGGCACTCAACGTGGTGCAGAGTCAGTTGCACCCGAATACGTGGCGTCCATGCAAGTCTTTCGTGTGGTATGCCAAACTTTTGGCGTTCGTCCTTCTGCAACTTGTTTTCTTCATTTTTATACGCCTCATCCGTCCGACCCTGTTAGCTGGCATTCGTTGGTCAGCCGGGCGGGCAACGTGTTGTTCAAAGCCTCCACGACCTCCTACAAAAACCTTAAAGAGAGATTCTTTAAAGTGTTTGTGGAGCGTGCGGGTATGCCGCACTTTTTCTATGCAGTCAGCCAGCCTAGGTTTCCTCTGCCATAGAAAGATAAAGGATTGGCCTCGTTCGATCAACCCGAGTGTTGGTGAGCAGGAGATTTGTGCGCTCTTCGATAGCCTTCCTAGAAAATTCCCGCTCCGCCACTGATGTCCTTATAAACATAGTTCGATCGAGAAGTGGCCTTTGAGGGTATGTTAACACCTTAGACCTTCGGTCGTTTCTTTAAATTTTGACTAACACTTTGTTTTTTTGTTGCAGCAATAGCAAAAAGAGAAGTTCCACAAGCGGTCAGAATGTTGAAGGCATTCAAAGACTCTGCAGAGGGAGAAGAAGGGTCGCTTGGGCCCTAAGACTCTGCAAACGCAGACGAAGACCCGAGTGGGGCTATCTCAAAAGAATCCTAAGAAGAGGGTGCGGGAGGGCGGCAACACCGCACAAACATATCGCTCTCCCTGCGAGATGCCCGTTCCTCCTCCCAGTCGAGCCCCTATCAACCTCGACTCCCCGCTCACTGATTAATTCAACCAACCAATCCCAACTGTGGTCGCGATGCCAATGGCGACCGTCCAAGAGTCACCCTTATCAGTATTGGGGGGTGACTTGCGATTTGCTGGGGGGGGGTAAGTTTTAATCTGTCCCCCAACACTGAAGAACTGATCCGGGCGGTCCCTGAGGACGACCTACTCGAGGGCGGAATAGAGATGATATGCCGAGGGTTGATCCTGACTGCAAGGGGCGGCGTTGCGCGGTCTCTCTTCTGGAGCACGAGCTCCTCGAGGCATCGAGCAGCTTGAAGCAAGCTGTTGAAGCCAACACAACTTATGAGAAAAAGTTGTGCGATCAAGCTGCCGAGCGGGAGCTCGATGTGGCTCGGATAGTCGAGTTAGAGCGGCTTCAGGCCGACACCGTAGCTGAGAACGCTCGGGTGAAGAGGGTCTTGGAGGAGGTTGGTTCGTGTTTAGGGTTGCGCTAAACAACTCTTAATTATGGATTAACCTTGCTGACTTGGTCAACCCATGGCTCGTTGTAATGGGTCGGTCCGCCACGTGTCGTCGCGTGACCTCCTTATCGTGGTCGAGTGGTTCGAGTTCCTAACCGACTCACTGAGGTGCCTTTTAAGGACAAAACCGTGACGGAGCACCGACCTCGAAAGCGGACAATATCTCGAATGCGGTGATTAACCCTAACAATGCTATCTCTCGGACTTGAGGTCAGAACATTGGCGCCTACCGTGGGTCTAAGAGGCTCCTTAGCCCCTCAGCTAAGGGGAATCCACTTCCCTTAGACCTCGAATGGGGGGCTTGTTCCGATAGCCAATATAGTCCCGCATCGCTCAGGAGTCGAGGTCAAGGGCAGTTTATATACTCCCTCCTCCTCCAACCCACTTAGGCGCCTTTTAAGAACAAAACTGTGACGGAGCACCGACCTCCAAAACGGACAATACCTTGAATGCGGTGATTGACCCTAGCAATACTGTCGAACGGACTTGAGGTCGGAACAATTAGCATCCTATTGGTAGCAGAGACTAATGTGTTTATATCTATTATTTTAGAGTACCTCAAATTTGAGATGATGAATTTTGGCATTTTTTTTTATTTAGCATCAACTTTTTTTTATTAGGCTTTGACCAACACTAAATAGTTTTCTTGTACATGTTGCAAAAATAAATTTTAGACATAATATTTTATGACATCTTAGTACATCGTTAAATATTTAATGTATCAACAAAATGAAAAACAAAATGGTACATTACATGAAAATTGTTCACTCATGAAGTTCAAAAAACAATAATATAGTTCAAGAGTAAAAAGTATACAACTAAACCAAATTTTTTACTTTTGAATTCTTAATTGTGCCTTAAGGAGACTTGTTACCTTTTCCTTTTTTCTATGGTATTCTTGGAAGGAGTAATGAGTTAAAGAAGTAAGAATGAAAGCAGAAAAAAACAAAGGACATTGTCCATTTCCATAATCTTTTCCATTGTGAAAGCGACACATGCCATATAATTAATCTTCACAGATTACACTAAAAGACATTCTTGATAATGTATATATGCACTGTTAGGTGTTATCCACTGCACCTCTGCTATCTTTCCTTATTATGTCAGACAGATGGAATTTTAATTTCAAACTTTGAAAAGTCATCTTTTTTTTTTTTTATTGCTTCTATTTCACATGCTGTATTTCAATGGCCCTACCATGAACCACTAACTCTCGCGAATTAATAATTTGTTTTAGTACACTCATAATAATCTATTGTTCTCAAATCCAAGAAAACAGTTTATATACATTCTTTTTTCTTCACTTACATGCTTATTTATGGAAAATTATAATGAAGCCAAATCTAGACTTGATATGAGATAACAAAGTGGATATAATGACTAGTTCCTATGAGTACTATTTTTTTTTTAATATTTGTGGTATTCAAGGAAATCCATGAATAATTTGTATATTTTTATTAATTTTAAATAAAATTATTAAAATATAAATTCAAATAAAAAATTTAATCTTTAAAGTATAATCTAAATAAAATCACAAAATAAAACATTAGTGTAAATAAATTTGGTGTTTTTGAGACAAATTCAAATAAGTTGCATCATAAAAGTTAAAATTTAAAAATTAATCTTATTTAAAATTAATTTCCAGTAAATAAAAAATATAAATAAATGAAATTATATTGTAAAAATTTTAAATTTTAAATTTTTTTATTAAAATTGATTTTTCTAAAATATACAAATATAGATGGTGGTGGGTATCTGCAGATTGAATGCCATAATATACCATGTACTTGCTATCAAAAAGTGGGTGGATAAAATACTCCCATGTATATATGAATATCATTAAATATACCCATTTAATATTAATTACAAATTTTACCCATGGATGAGGATGCAGATTTTTTTTTTTTTCATTTCAACTAATATGCTTAATTTTAAAGACTTATGGGTAAGATGTTAGAAATTTAACCAAAAGTTCTCATATTGCTTAAAAAGCTAAGGTCAAATGTAGATTGATGCACTTTTTCTGACAAAATAAAGACAGAACTGAGTTCACACTGAAAATGGAAATAACTTGTAGGACAATACAGTGATTAAGTAGATTTCACAAGCTAAGGTTCTAGGTATGATTAAGGACGGATTTATGAAATCTTAATAAGTTAGAAGAAAGTGATCATAGACTAAATCAATTTATTCTTTTTTTCCCGATAAAAAAACACTTGAAATATTCCATTACTAGAAAAAGCAAAGGAAAATAATATAAACTATGCTCTGAAACCAGTGAAACTACAGTACGTTGGCCATGTTTGAACTCTCGTTTTGTGGACGCAATTGTTGTAGTAGCCACTTTATCTGCTGTGTATAATACACACTAACTTTTCTTTTTATGCATTCTTTTCATGTTTGTTGCTCAATATATTAACAAACCAAATACGGAACTATGGGAGGTATACAAATTGTGCATTCAAATAAGTTATATATGTCCTTTTTAAGTCTTTTTCTTGTTCCTCTTACCAATAAATGATATTTGAGCATATGATAACAAAGAAGAGAATGTGATGTTTTAAATCACGCGTGACATTTGTTTATAGAAGAAATAGGGTTAGGTAATTCTCTATCCATGAATGATCAAAATTTGAATATAATACAGTGATTCACGTTGATTACATATAAAATTAATTTATAGTATAAAAATAGAAGCAAATATTCTTTATATGTATGTAAGAATGAATTAAATTTAAACTTATTTTATAGTGTTATATCAAAGTTTATTTTTTCGTGTGTCACTCACTATGTATTGTTATTGAATCACCCATAAATAAGTTTCATGTATCAGTGTTTATTGAGTTGGGTTACTCGATGACCCAATTCGACTCATTCGAATCCAATTAGATTGAGTTAAATTTTATCTATGATTGAGTTAAACCCAACCCAACTAAATTAAGTTACTCTTATACTCTTGTGCGATTAGTTTAATATGGGTGATTCGATGTCGATAAAAAAAATAAAATATGGGTGACTCATTCTTATATTTGTCGATACCGATGTCGATACCCAAACCAAGGCTCATTCTTATATTTGTATTATGCACAAATTGTGTTATGTTTTTTCTTTTTTTCATATCTTGACTTAGTTTGGACAAATGTGCTATAACTTTTATTAACATACTTGAAGCATTTAATTAATTTTTGTAAAGATTATGATATTTTTAAATAGGTGATACTTAAAAATTACAAATTTTAAATTCGAAATCTTAACACAATTGACCAAACCAATCCAACTTGCTCAAGAGTTTTTTTTTATCGACAATAAATAAATAAAATAAAATAGTATTTAAGGGATACATAAACTTTTATATAAAATTTATTCTCTCACCACACCAAAATAGTATGTCAAAGGAAAAACATGCTTAAAGACATAAACCAAGACTAACTCAAGAAAAACTCACCTTTTCCTACCCATATTTCATTTTTTTTTCTCAAGAATGTGTTAGGTTAGATTAGATTTAACTTAAAAAATTGAAAAATTCAAACTCCACCCAATATTTTTATAGTAGGTTCAACAAGGTGTTTGTCTAAATCATATTCAACCCAACCTCTAAACACCTTTATAGACTTATTTGAAATGTCAATCAACGGAAAATAGATGTATTGAAGATCTTACATCTAGGGGTAACAAAGCGGGCCAGCTCGCCCCGCATTGGCCCGCCCCGCAAAGTTATTGCGGGCTAGAATTCTCAACCCGCCCTGCATAAGAGCTGGTCCGCGGGTTTGCAGGCCAACCCGCGTTCTATTTTCTTTTTTTTAAATTAAATATTTTTATTTTTTTTACATTTTGTTCTTAAAAAATTGTCAAATTAAACCTATGTATTTTTTACTATCAAACCTAAATTCTTTTTCTTCCTTTTCAAACATAATCAAACATCAAAATATTAAACATTAAGATAAATATCAAATATCACTATTCTTCCACTTCCAACACTACAAGAAAATCATGAAATAGAAATCAATTTTTAGAGACCAAAATAATTAGTTACAATAGGAACTAAAATAGAGACATTTTAGAAACTAAAAAAAAAATTGGTTTCTAAATTAGTTTCTATTATTTTCTATTATTGTTAAATAGTTTCTAAATTGGTATCTAATTAGCAACTAAGGTTTTAAATACCAATTATTTAGTTTCTAAATCTGGTCTCTAAAACCTTGGTTGCTAATTAGATACCAATTTAGAAACTATTTAACAATAATAGAAAATAATAGAAACTAATTTAGAAACCAAATTTCTTTTTAGTTTCTAAAATAGTCTCTAATTTAATTACTATTGCAACTAATTATTTTGGTTTCTAAAAATTGGTTTCTATTTAATGATTTTCTTGTAGTGCAAAACATTAAAAATAACTAATTCCAAAACATAAACATAAACATTAATTCAAAAACATTAAACATAAATATTATTGACGCAATTGTGTTGTGTTTCTTTCTTTGAAATTTTGTGAAAACCTAATTGCGTTGCCTTGCTGCTGCTAAGTGCCAATTTTATTTTTATTGCGGTTAGCGGGTCAGCCCGCCCCGCCCCGTTGCTGGCCTGCGCGGGTTGCAGGCTAATGCGGGGCGGGCTAATGCGGATTAGCGGGTTGAAAAAGTCAATCCGCCCCGCGTTTTTTACCAGCGGACCGGTTCGCACGTCCCGCCCCGCTTTGCCATCCCTACTTATATCAACTAAAAATAATATCAAATTACAATATATAAGTAGGAACAACCTACAAACCAATTTTTCAGTATGAATTATACTTAAATTTATTTTTAATATGACATATTTTTTTATATTATATATTCGATGATGAATGCTTATTTCTTGAATCTATTACTAGGTAGGTTATATAGCCCCTTTTCCTTTTTAGTTAAGAAAAGGGATTGTTTGGAGTTTATTTGAAGATACATAACTCTTTTTTTCAATTTAAATCTACTTCATTAAATAACTGCTACGCAGAAAAAATAATAATTACATGTCATTACTTGATTGGTAGTTCTACCTAATCAATATCCAGAGGAAAAAACTTTTTATGAATTGTACTACAGCGAAAAGGTTATCTTAATAATGAAATATGGTTTTTCTGGGCTACTACAACTCTTGTATTTGTAAAGTTTGGTGTTATTGGAATTTTTTGGCTTATTATAAGGCTTGGAGTATCTTAAATGTTTCAATTTATTTATATTATTTTTTGTTGGATAAAAAAATTATTTTTATAAATTTATAACTAGATTTTTGTGACGCCGTTTTAGTGATGAAAAATAATTTTTGCGACTAATACTTGAGTGAATTTATCACAATATAGACTGAAACAGATATGAAACAGCACAAACCAATAACACAGACAACAAAGCTAATGAAATTTTTAATTTGCATGTGCTTTTTATTATTATTTCAATTTCATAATCAATATAATAAGTTCATTTTTCTTAAATGTCCATGAGCTATGCATATATACCTCATTCTTTGTGTACCTATATCATAGGTATTTTTAGGTGTTTTTTCTCAACTATATTTAAAGTTTCATATTAGTAGTATATAATAGATTTAATTATTAAAGTTAAAAGTTTAAATATGCTCATAAAATAATTAAACTATTATATATAATGTGTTTTACCTATACATACAACCGTGGATTGATTATTTTCCACCTTTTAACTACTCATCTAATTCATATCAATAGTTTTTTTTTTTCATCATCAAAATAAATAGATAATGTGGAATCTTTTGAGAATGTTTCAATCCAATTACACAACATTATGATTTCTGAGTAACTTTCAAAGTCAAACTAGAAAACTAAACATCCACCAATAGAAGAGACTATATTTTAAAGAGTTATCATTAATTAGGTAAGATATACATCAAATGTAAGAATACCATTATTGGAGACGAAAACTGAGACACAAAATTTGAATGCATTTGAAGTTTATTGTTAGGGTTCAAAGGTTGAATGATTGGTGCATATCATTATATAGCCGCAATTTTTAGGGCACAAGGTCAAAGTGCCATTTCACATGCATCGTCATGTTTTTTTCATTCGAAACACTTAAAGTCCCCACAAATTTTCTTTCCCTCTTTCTTGGTTTTTCTTTCTTAATGAATCAAAATTTGAAATATTCACAAACTCTTTGCATATACACTTAATTTAAAAACCCTAGCTAGTTTCTAGCAAAACATGATGATTTTTGTAAAAACCTTTGGGTTTGTGCTGCTTCAGAATAGCTTATTTACAATTTAAAATATTATAATTATTTTTACAACCTTTTTATAAAGTTTATAGACATAATTTTTATTTTCAAAAAATAAATAATTCTTTTAAGTTTGCACACTATTTAGATGCTTTAAGGTAGATTTATTACTATTAAAAGAATGCTAATTTTAGAGTATTAATTTGACCAAGTAAAAATTATGCAACGGAATTAGTTTTTATGAAGGACCTTTATGGTAATGATAATGATAATCATCCCGAATTTCCAACATTTATTTAATACTACTTATTCTTGTTTTGGTAATATATAAATATTTAACAACAATAAAAACGGCTTCACCATATTTTCGAGAAATTATACTGTATCAAAAGCCCTTTTTCTATTATGTAATTTTGTGTTATGATGTCAGTGTGAGTTTTTGACAAATAGATGGATATTATAACAATAATTATAATAATATATGATTAGATAATAACTCAAATAAAGTTGATAGATTTCACTAAATATAATAATTGGATTTTAAATTTAAAACCGGATCTCAGTAACGTTTGTTCTACCGATTTTTTTATGTAATAATTAATTCTTAAAAATTGCACTTCCTAGGTTGAGGTTATGATTTTCAAACATCTTTAATAACTTGGAAATAGACGGTTGAATCAATTATAGAGCAAAAAAAATCAATTATAGAGTGAAAAGAAAAATTCATAATATAATTATAAACTAATAACATTAAATAATTAAATAAAAATAATTTTAAGAGATAAATAATAATCAATTACATTCTATTTAATAAATAAATTAAATATTATTTTTAAAATTTAAAAAATTATTGTAGTTAAAGTAATTTATATTATTAATAAAATTTATAAAATAATTTTTAATTTAATTAGCTACTAATTGTTTTAGTTACTAATTTTAGAATTAAAATTTAGATAACTAATTAAATATTAATTTAGAAAATAATTATTAATAATATATATTATTTTAAATATATCAATAATTTTTTAATTTTTAAAATAATATCTAATTTAGTTAATATAGTAATCGATTATTTTTATCTTTAAAAATAGTTTTTATTTAATTTTTGTAGTGTTATGAGTAGATGCTAAATTTAAAATTAATCCTTAAAAGAATTCCTAAACCTGATATTAAGTAATCAATCCACTTGGGTGAAATGTTTGAATAGTATGTATGAGAAGTTGCATTTTCATTGCCTTGTTTTTTTTTTTTTTTTTGTAAAAAAAAACCTAAGATTAAGTAATCACTAGACAAAAGCACTTCATTTTTTTCTTTCTCAAATTGCGTGTATGTTTTAGTATAGAAGAGTAGGTAGGGTGTAGTTTGAGGTCTAACACAATAAGCTTATCTTCAATTAATAATTTTGACATTGTGAATGCATATATTTCAATCTGCTATCGAGTATCGCTTTCAATACAGCTACATAAAATATTACTTCCATAGCTTATGTGGGTCTACTATGTTATAATTAGCCTATACCAAAGTAAAGTGAGTGAAGTAATTTAGGAGGAATTTAGATGAAAATTTGATTTCAGGATTTGGTTTTTAACAAAACAAATATAAATTATGATTTTTTATTTAAAATTTTTAATTTGAGAGAAATGAAAATGACATATAAATAGTTCAGATAAAAATAATTTGATTTTAAGATTTTTTTATATGTTTATGCTCACGAGTTTGATAATTTTCTGAATAAATAGAAAAATACAAGAAAAATAATAAATTATGACTAAAAAGTCAGTAACTAAATGATAAAATTCAGCTACTAATTAAAATAGTAATCGGTTTAGTGATCAAACAATATTGGTTAATATTTTCTTTGTTATTTATGTATAATAATTTATTTACTAACCAAATTTAGTGATCGAATTTGTGACAATGTTAGTGATTGAAATAGTGATAAAAAAATGGTTGAATATGTGTCTAAAATATATAATTGAATGTGTAATGTAATTAAATTTGTGATTGAAATGTGTAATTAATTCTATGGCCAAAATCAATAACTGAATATGTGACGGAAATCAATGATTGAATCTGTAATCAAAGTTAGTGACTACCAACAATGATACTTTGCACAATTTCATCATAATAACACTAATTTTACATAATTTTTTTTTTCAAGTAATACAAGCATCCAAAATAGTTGATGATATTGTTACATAAATAAGATTCATTGCAAACAATACAATAGTAAAAATAAAATTTAAGTAAGGAGAATAAAGTTTCAATTCATATTTGAGGAGTTTGAAAGTCCATTTTGTCCATCAATAGATGCAACAATTTGTTATTTTGTTGAATTGGATCTAATTAAACATCTTCAACTCTAAGTAACTTGTTTTTAACTATTCAGTCTCCTCCCTCAAGACCTATATAGATGAAGATGTAGAATCATGATAGGATTGTCTCCCAATTACTTTGGTTGACTTAGATCCAAGCCTATACACATTGTCTTTGTTAATTCCAACATCTTTACACCAAAGTAATTCATCAACTGGAAACACTTCTGTAACGGATGCTAATGGAATGATTCTTCTCATGCACAGGTAAACTCTGCATATGAGCATCAAAATAAAAAATGGTAATACAATGTAAAAAATATAAAAAAAAACACTAATGTAGGACAAATGGACATATGATATTTATTTGTGACTTACATCCACACGTGTTGATCTTTGATTCGCCCATGTTTTATCCTTCTTCCATTGGTGTGTATGCCGGAACAACTCTGATGGGGTAGAAGGTTTTCCATTCAACTTTGTCTAGATAAGGTGAAGAAAAATACTAATTTAGAAATGAAAACATGCACCAGAAAAATAAAACAAAGTTTCTCAACTTATATATATGAACAAAATAAAGAATATTAAACCATAATTACAAACAAAACCTATATTTACTTCTAGATTTTACTAATGGACCAAGTTTGACAATTGCATGTTTCTATGCAATTAGATTGAAACTAACTAATTTTGTGTACCCTATCCACAACAAAATCCCTAAAAGTTTCCATAATCCAAATATAGGTTAAGATCAAATTTTCCATGCCAAACAAAGATATGTAGAGGTTTAACATGAACATCAGTAAACAAACCAACAAGTATATAATGTTACAACATATCACAAAGAAAAGAATCAAAGTATTACTTTAGTATTATAATACTATATGGATGGTGTCGTAGGGTTCCAACTAACAAATGAAATTGTTCTTTAGATGAAGATTTTTCTTTCTTTCGAAGGGAGTCTAATTTTTCTCTAAATTATTTTTCTCTCCTGACCTATTCATTTTCTCCATCTATAAAGTTTTTTCTTATTTTAAGAAAATCCCTCATATCTTCTTTGAATTTATTTTTATCATGTGGCCTTTTAGTTTGAGGGTAGGTGTCCTGATAATGGTGTTATGTTATACTAGACTTCTCCTTATTTTTATTCTTATTTTTATCTTGGTTTTCCAAAAATTGAGCAAACATATTTTTAAGACCATAAATTTCTTTATTATGTGAAGAAAAGTGAGTATCTAGTAAACATTTATCATCATGATATTTTGAAAAGAATGTTTGCTTGGAAGAATTTTCAAAAATTTGTTTTTCGTAATCATGATCATAAAAGTTCAGAGGAAGAGTTATGTAACATATGTTGTATTTCTTGATTTATTTTGGAAGAAGAGTTATGTATGCTATGATCACCCATAGTTGAATTTGTAAAAATGAATGAGTTTTTACAAAAAAGAAAGTTTGGAATCAACTTGAGTGATAAAATATTGTGTTTTTTGGTGCAGATAATCAAGGAGTCTAGAATGAGAGTTTTCCAAGTTCAATTCCAAGAAAGTGAGGTGAGTCGTACCAGGACTTTCCTTGTGAGAGCTTACCCTAGATATCCTACATCTCCTTTGCAGATGAACATTGTGACACACTGAAAAACTCGTCAGAATTTAAGGCAGAGGTGATAATATTTTTAGCAATACAATCAAATTTGACTCTTTTATTTTCAGCTTCAGTCCATTGGGACCAAGGTTTTTCAATAAAAACATCATCTTTTTCAAACTTAGGAATTAAAGGACAATTTTCAATTGCATCCCAAATTCCTCTATCGAATGATTTAACAAAGATTTTCATTCGTACCTTCCAAAACTGGTAATTCAAACAACAGAATAGAGGTAGCCTATTTATTGAGGCACCCTCTCCAAAAGGTAACTTTTCAGCCATAAAAAAAAAATTAGGATCACAACTTGAATAACTTTCAAGAACCTAGCTCTTGATGTCAATTGTTAGAATTTATTGTTGATAAAGAGTGATCAAGTGCTTTGTAGAATCCAAATCCAAGTGTTTGATGCAAGGCTGGTGTTCCTGCTGTGTTTGGGAGGGATCTAGGAAGAATAAAATGTCATCCACTCCTTTGTTGAATCTAAAACCGATGTCATTTAAAACCTTTTAGAAAATAAAGTGTTTTTCCAACTAAGTGAAAAACAACCTGTTGTTTTGTCGAATCAATTGGTTGTTTTACTCTTAGGGGTTTTGAAAAGGTTGAAAACTGTTTTAGTTTGATTGACTTAAATGTCAAACCAAACAATCGGTTGTTTTGTGGTTTCAACCGATTGTTTTTTTGAAAATCCTAACATAATTCTGTTTTGGTTGTTGAATGTGCTTTAAATGACTTTCAACTAAATACGCTCATTCATTAATTGCTTTGACCAATCTTTGGAAAATATAAATGATTTGTTTATGTTTTCAAACAAGAAAGAGAAATAGATTTGAGTTTTTTCAGTTGTAACAAAATTGATTCTAAGATTTGAACATTCAAATCAAGCTTTGGGTTTTCAAAGAGAGTGAAATATGATTGCAATTGTATTGATTTCAGTTTGTAATGTGAACAAGTGTAATCCCTTCTCAACCTACTGTATTTCTGGTGTTGTGTTGCCAAGAAGTGTTGTGTGCTCTTGAGGTGGTCAAGATCAATACTCTTGGTGTGTTTTGCCAAAGGGAATGTGTTTCTTGAAGGGTTCAAGGTCACTACTTTGGTGGTTTGTGTGTTGTAATCTGATTTGATTACTTAGTGGATTACCAGTGGTTTTCTGAGGAATGGATGTAGCTCTTGGCTTAAGAGTGAACCAGTATAAATTGTTGGTGTATCTCTCTCTTACTCTGAACTCATTTAAATACTGTTTTAAGCTTTATTGGTACAAACAATTGATTGTTTCGAAGAAACAACCAATTGCTTTTATGTTGCTTTGTTGTTTTATTGCTTATTTTCTTGGCTAACTTGATTCTTGTTCTGGATTCACACAAAGAATTTTGTTAAATCACAAATTTTTTTTCAAAAACCTCTCTTAAACAATTCACTCCCCTCTCGTTTAAGGCCATATATTCTAACAATTGGTATCAGAGCAAGGTACTTGAAAAATATTCAAGTTTGATCCTAAAATCTTTTTCTATGGTTGAAAAACTACCTTTTGGGGAGGGTGCCTCAATTAACAAGCCACCTTTGTTTTGTGGTTTGAATTATCAGTTTTGGAAAGTTAGAATGAAAATCTTTGTTGAATCTCTTGATAAAAGAATTTGGGATGCAATTGAAAATGATCCTTTTATTCCTACATTTGAAAAGGATGGTTCTTCTATTGAAAACCCATGGTCCCAATGGACTGATGCTGAAAATAAAAAGGCCAAGTTTGGTTGCATTGCCAAGAATATCATAACCTCTGCTTTGAATTCAGATGAATTTTTCAGAATCTCACAATGTGCATCTGCTAAGAAAATGTGGGATATTCTAGAAGTCACCCATGAAGGAACAAATGATGTGAAGCGAGCAAGGAAACATACTCTAATACAAGAGTATGAGATGATTAGAATGCTCAAGGGAGAATCGATTGCTGAAGTACAAAAGAGATTCACTCACATCATCAACCATCTAATGAGTCTTGGAAAAACCTTTTACAAAGAGGAGTTAAACATCAAGATTCTCAAGTGTCTTGATAGATCTTGGCAACCTAAAGTCACGGCTATCTTTGAATCAAAGGACTTTACATCTTTGACTACAACCTCCTTGTTTGGAAAGCTTAGAGAACATGAGTTGGAGATGAATAAACTCAATGTTCAAGAAAGTGAAGACAAGCATGTAAGGAACACTGCTTTGAAAGCTGCCAAGCAAAAGAATAAGCAAGACTCAAGTGATGAAAGTGAGGGAGAAAATCTTAGCCTGCTGTCCAAAAAGTTAAGCAAATTCTTGAAGAGAAACCGCAACAAAGAATCCAACAAAGAAAGGTATGGAAACAAGAAAACTAGTGATTTCAATTCTAACAATTATACTTTCTTTGGTTGTGGAGAACTAGGGAATATAAAAACTCATTGCCCAAATAAATAAGGCAAGGAAAAGAAGTCAAGCAATAAGGAAAAGAAAGGGATATAAAAAAGAGCATATATTGCTTGGGATGAAAATGAAGTCTCTTCATCAAGCTTCTCATCAAGTGAAGATGAAAAAGCCAATCTGTGTTTAATGGCAGAAGGAGATGATGATTCAAGCAGATCAAGCAATGTAAGTTCTTGTGCTTCCTTAAATGCTGAAAACTATAGTCAATTACTTCAAGCTTTTAAAGAAACTCATGAAGAAGCTAACCGATTGGCTCTCTCAAACAACCGATTGAAAGGGTTGAATAACTGACTTGAAAACATAGTCAAGACTCTTGAAGAAGAATTGGAAAAGTCAAAAATTGATTTTGAAAAACTTGAAATGCATTGCAAAAATTCTTCTCACTTGTGTGACTCCAAGATTTGTAAAAATTGTAAAACTCTTGAGAGTAAGGTCCACTATCTTGTAAGAACTGTGGATAAACTTTCAAAGGGTAAATCCAACTTTGAAACTGTCTTGGTATCCCAAAAATGTGTTTTTGGAAAATCTGGTTTGGGGTTGTACTGACCAGGTAGTCGGGAGTGATGACGTGGCAACAAGCGATAATATAGGCGTGTTGAACGGAACACCTGGCTGACAGAAGGGAAGGACATCGGGAAGTCTGTGTAGTCGCCAATCGTTAAGTTGGCGTGCTCCGATCTCTAGCATATCTAAACCGGCGGTCACCAAGCTTGTGTCGTAGTCGCCGTATGTGAGCTTAGGCGACCAAGAGGTCAGAGATCGCCGAAAGATCAGGAAAGTTTGTTCAAGGCTTTCAAAGGGCACGAGTACGAAGGATGAAGTTATCAGATGATCATTCCCTAGCAAGAGGTTGAGGCAAGGGAACAGTTCACCAGAACAAGCACGATGAGCAAGTAATGCAGATCGTGATAGCGGCAGGCGAGACCACAGAGAAGGTGTGCATGGTGACACCCCGTGCTTGCCACTAGAAGAAGATCGTGCTCCAAGGCAGCTATGCACCGAGTTGCTCCCCGCCTGAGTAACTTAGTCGAGCAGCCTGGAAAGTAGAAGTGACGCTCAAGTAGAGGACGCTCCAGATGATGACACGTGTACAGCTGGATGCAAGCCACGTGTCCAGAGGTGTAACCGTCAGGAGAGAGAAAATGCACAGGTATATAAGGAACTCTTAACAGATTTTGAGGTACGCGCGTTTAGAACACTTCTTTATGCTTGTGAGACACTTGAGTACGCTGAGAGAGATTTTGCACGGTTCCTTGAGTTCTTAGCTTTTCTCTTAGTATT
The DNA here is from genome assembly GCF_000499845.2 of Phaseolus vulgaris. Lineage (NCBI taxonomy): Eukaryota > Viridiplantae > Streptophyta > Magnoliopsida > Fabales > Fabaceae > Phaseolus > Phaseolus vulgaris. Next base: position 11,184,023 of record NC_023754.2, on the reverse strand, counting down.
TTGGTGATTCAGTCACTGACTTGAGCGTCGGAGCGCGATCGGCCGCAGCGGCGCCACTCTGTCTTTTTTAGGTTCTTGAGGAGAATCGAGGTGCGAAGGACGGAAGCTAGCGTGGTGCAAAGCCGATCCAGAAGGAGAAACCATTGACGTGGCAAGGCTCTTGCGCTCTGGTCAATCGGCAGGATCAGGGGTTTTATCCTCAAAACAAGAAAAATGGGATTTCAAAGCCATTTTCAAAAGTGCTAGAAAAACAACCGATTGAAAGATCGAAACAACCGGTTGTTACATGCTTTTACTGTATGAAGAGAGGCCACTAAGTTAGATTCTGTAAAATTAGGAAATATTTTGTTCCTAAAGGTATTTTGAAATGGATTCGCAAAGGTTGTGAGGTTTCCAATGACAAAGGTGAATCAAAAGGACCCACATTTGTAAGGGGACCAAATCTTGTTGCTTGAATTTATTATGTTGTAGGGATACTAAGAGAAGCATGAAGTTTTGAGTTATCTGATCAAGCTTTTGGAAGAAAAGAAGTGTGTCTAGAACTGAACTAAGGGTATGTACTAGCTCAAGATGTCTTGAAAGCCAAAAGAAGCATTCTTGATCACTCTGGGCTAACGTTTTTCTGTGCAAAGGTTGGACCAGATTTCTACCTTGAAGACTGAAACCCATTACAACCAAAGGATCAAAGAGGGATTTTGTTTTGCTATAAAACCCTCTGCAATTGTTTTCCTTCACAAAAGTAACCCATTGGCTCATCTCTTGTTGCATCTCATATTCTTCTTTGTGTGTGCTTTTTCTCATTTTGATTTCATGGATTCCACTCCTACAACATCAAAAAGGTTTAAAACTAGGGTTGTGAGATCAGGAGGACGTCTTGAGGGCTGGTTTTCAGGAGACAATGAATTGATTGAGAAATATCGCTTTGAAACAAGTAGAAAAATGATAAACAACCCAAAAGTTGTCTCTTTTAGTTGGTTGAAGAGTCAAAAGCTGGATGATGTGAGAAGGCTTCTCAAAGAACAATTGTTGAAGAGGTTTTGGAGATGAAAGGAAACATCTATCCGGATCTTATTCGGGTTTTCTACACCAACTTAAAATTTGAAGGTAACAATCTTGTTTCATGTCAAGGGTGTGGATATGGAGATCACTCATGAGGTGTGGGCTGCTGTGACTGGCCTAAAGTATGCTGGGTTGAGAATCAACAAAGGGAACATTGGTGTGGTGGAAGACTTTAACAAAATTGAATATTACAAAAGTTGTTTGAAGAATCCTCATGCTCAAGTAAGAACATGCTCGGTTGGAGGGACGAAATTAAATGAAAGGTTGTTGGTTCTCTTTGTCACTTGGATTCTAACACCAAGAGGAAACAATCATTCTGTTCTAATTGAGGAAGATCTTGTCTACAATACTGCATAATGAGCAAAGTCAAAATTAATTGGATTCATATAATCAAGGAGCACATGCAAAAATCTATGAGGTTAAGTGATTATCATTATCCTTATACTATCTTGATTTCTAAATTCTTACACTATTTTGAAGTGAATCTTGATGGTGAAACATCTGAGTTGGTGAAGTCAAATTTTGAAGTGAACAATGGATCACTAAGCAAGATGGGTTTTACCAAGATCAATGGAAAATGGGTGAGTAAGGATGGTGAAAAAGGTGGTTCCTCAAGTGGCTTTGATGCTGAACATGGTGAAGAAGATCAAGAAGCTGCTGAAGGTGCTGATATGGATGTTCCAGATGCAGAACAACCTGCTACTGATCTTGGTGTTGGGACAAGTGTTGAACATCAAGGAAATAGGACTCCTTCAATGTCTTCCTTTAAAGCTACATGGTGAATAGGCTAGATGGCTTTGCGAAAAACCAAAGGAATCTTCATGATCTTTGTGTTTCAAACTTTCAGAACTTTGATAATAGATTTCAAAAGATGGATACACGTTTTCAGACCCTTGATAAATAGATTGAAGCTGTTCAGAATCAAATTTTCAAGTTGCAGTATGGAAAAGAAGATTGAAGAAAAACAAATAATTGTGAAGCTTGAATGTCAAGGCTTTATTGTTCTTTCTATATTTGTATTGCCTTATTTTGGACTATTCTGTTTAATCTCTTCCTAGAGTCTATTTGTGAAGACAAATAGGGGGAGAATATGGTGTTTGTGTTGTCTTACAAACTGTTATAATTATGTTATTACTCTGTTTTTTAATTTCTGTTGCATTGTTGGTTTCTAGGAAGATGTTCTTTTCTTTGTTTTGGCTGGTTTTTCTGCTATTGTGATTATGCAGACAACCAATTGATATATGATCATACCCCGATATAAGAGATGCTCTAGATTGCATAGTTTTTGTTTTGCAGGTACAGTTTCAGATTCAATCAAGATCAACACAAGCAACCAGAGATTTGTCTTCATCAAATAGAGGAGGATTGTTGATCAAGAGTGATCAAGTGCTTTGTAGAATCCAAATCGAAGTGTTTGATTAAAGGCTAGTGTTGTTGCTGTGTTTGGGAGGGATCTGGGTAGAATAAAATGTGATCCACTCCTTTGTTGAATCTAAAACTGATGTGATTTAAAACCTTTTAGAAAATAAAGTGTTTTTCCAACTAAGTGAAAAACAACCTATTGTTTTGTCGAATCAACCGGTTGTTTTACTCTTAGGAGTTTTGAAAGGTTGAAAACTGTTTTAGTTTGGTTGACTTAAATATCAAACCCAACAATCGGTTGTTTCGTGGTGCAACCGATTGTTTCTTTGAAAATCCTAACAGAATTCTGTTTTGGTTGTTGAATGTGCTTTAAATGATTTTCAACTGAATACGCTCATTCAGTAATTGCTTTGACCAATCTTTGGAAAATATACATGGTTTGTTTATGTTTTCAAACAAGAAAGAGAAACAGATTTGAGTTTTTTAGTTGTGACAAAATTGATTCTAAGATTTGAACATTCACATCAAGCTTTGGGTTTTCAAAGAGACTGGAATAGGATTGCAATTTTATTGATTTCAGTTTGTACTGTGAACAAGTGTAATCCCTTCTCAACCTACTGTATTTCTGGTGTTGTGTTGCCAAGGAGTGTTGTGTGCTCTTGTGGTGGTCAAGATCAATACTCTTGGTGTGTTTTGTCAAATGGAGTGTGTTTCTTGAAGGGTTCAAGGTCACACTACTCTGGTGGTTTGTGTGTTTTAATCTGGTTTTATTACTTAGTTGATTACCCAGTGGTTTTCTGGGAACTTGATGTAGCTCTTGGCTTAAGAGTGAACTAGTATAAACTGTTGGTGTATCTCTCTCTTACTCTGAACTCATTTAAATTCTATTTTAAGCTTTACTGGTATAAACAACCAATTGTTTCGAAGAAATAACCGATTGTTTTTCTGTTGCTTTGCTGTTTTATTGCTTATATTCTTGGCTAACTTGATTCTTGTTTTGAATTCACACAAAAACTTTTGTTAAATCACAATTTTTTTTTAAAAACCTCTCTTAAACAATTCACCCCCTCTCTCGTTTAAAACAGATGTTAAAGAGTTCAGGGAAAGAGATAAGCACACAAATAGATTTATATTGGTTCACTCTTATCCCAAGAGCTACATCCAGTTCCCAGAAACCATTAGGTATCCACTATGTAACCAATCACAGATTACAAACACACAACCACCAAAGAAGTGATCTTAATCCCCTCAAGAACACACACTTCCTTTGGCACACCACAGATCATAACATCCTCTAACTCTGTGAACACCGATACTTTACAGAATTACAAATCAAGAAGAAATAGGATTGATAACACCTAGTACAAAATCAAATCAAAGTACATAACATGTCGTACTTTACTCTTAGAAAAATATCCAAAGCTTTAAGCAATATTGGAGAAAACTTGATTTCAAAAACTGATCTTGTAATCTTAATGCTAGGAGCGTATAACAGAACATTTATACTCCAATTAGAAATTGAAAACATTTATTATAAAAGCCAAATCAGTTTCAAATCATTTAAAGCAGATTTAACAAACTTAACAAAATTTTGTTAAGGTAGTTAAAAAAAACAGTCGGTTGTTTTGTTGAAACAACCGATTGAATTGGTTTGATAGCAAAGTCAACCAAATTCAAATTTGCCAAAATCAGTTTCAAAAACCTTAAGTATGAAACAACCCTTTGAAACGATAAAACAACTGGTTATTTTTTTGCTTCTTCATTAAACACTCTTTTCAAAAAGATTTGAATTAAACCAGCTTTTGGATTCAAAGTAAGAGTGAATTAACAAATTCAAACTACCCCAGAACACACCCAACTAAGCTACAATCAACCTTCAAGCAATCCATGGAGATTTGGAGTCATTAAAGCTCTTCTTCAATAGAAAGACGTAGAAAATAATGAAAATAAAAGAAGAAAGACAATACAAAAAATAAGAAAACAAGAAAAAAATGCAAGTGAAAGTAAAGACTAGACGTCTTTGGAGCATTTTCCCAAATAGCTAGAAAGTAAAAAAAATATACAAAGAAAAGTTTACACAAAATTTTGTGATACAAAAATACAACATAAAAGATAAAGTGTTTGATGAAATGCTTGGTGTCTTGGCTTGTTGAAGGTAGGGGTGGCAATGCAAGATGGTCTGTCCTGCATAGGCCTGCCCCACATAAGGGTTGGCCTGCGGGTCTGCGAGCCAACCCGCATAAGAATCATTTTTAAAAAAAATAATTTTTAAATAAAATTTTTGATTTTTTTATTTAGATGCATTAAGTAAATGGTCTCATAATATTATTTTCATACATCATAATTGATACATCTAATTCATACATCATAATTTCATATAAGATATATGTATAAACACCTCACTAATTTTATTTAACATATACATAATTCATACATCTTAATTCATATATCATTATTTATATATTTATTAATGTTATACTTTGGGTGCATTAAGTTTTAAAATTAGGCCTTACTCTACAGTAAGACTAGTCCAAAACCCACCCCATTTTTTCAAAATATGAAAGTTGTAATTATTGCAATAAAATGTTGTTATATAAAAAATTAAATCACTATAAACTAATATAAAAATATAGAACTGCTTTATTTTATATTATTTTAATATTTATAAAATAATACCAAATAATTTTTGTTTATATTACACAATATCACAATAATAAAATAAAATGATAATAAAATGCGTCAAATTTTAACATTAGATAAACTACTAAAATTTTAAAAAGTGTTCCATGAAATGAAGAGTAGAGAAATATATATTATCAAATTTTTATTTCTGATTTTATTAATTATAAGATAGTATAAATACTTTTCAGACTCCCACTCTTTGATTATTTCCACTCTCAGCACTTTCCTATTTGCACCATATACTTCATATATATGTGCACCATGTTTTGAAAAGTCTGGGCCCATTCTGCTGCCCAGCCTTTTCCTATCTGCACCACGCTTATTATATATGCACTTAGTTTTAAAACCTTAATGCATTCAACAGGCCCATACTTTTGCTATCTGCAACCCCTAGTTATTTATAGACCTACCTGCTTTTAATTTCTTTTAAAAATATATATTTAAAAAATATTTTTAATTATTTAAAATAAAATAGAAACTATATCCAGTAATAAATTTTAATTATTTTTTAAAAATCTAAATATATTATAAGATAATACAAATACTTTTCAAACTCCCTCTCTTTGATATTCCCACTCCTACAACTTTACTATTTGCACCATATACTTTATATATGTTGTGAAAAGCCTGGATCCATTCTGCTGTCCACCATTTTCTTATCAGCACCACGCTTACTAAATATCCAATCAGGGCTTAAAACCTGGGATTATTCAACTGGCCCATGCTTGTTGCTATCTGCCACCCCTGTTTAGTTTATACACCCACTAGCTTTTAATTTATTTTATATGTGTGTGTGTGTGTCTGTAAGCAAAATAATTCTCTCAAATAAAAACACTATATCCATTACTAAAATTTTAATGAGAATTTAATTATTTTGAAAATAAAAACACTATATCCATTCGTTCAAATAAAAACACTATATCCATTCATATATCTGCACCATGTTTTGAAAAGCCTGGACTCATTCTGCTGCCCAGCATTTTCCTATCTGCACTACGCTTATTATATATGCGCTTAGTTTTAAAATCCGGGCTCTTTCAACTGGCCCATACGTATTACTATCTGTCACCCTTGTTTCGTTTATACACCCACAAGCTTTTAATTTCTTATATATATAATAAATATTTTAAACAAAGTAATCTGTTAAAATAAAAAAACTAGATGCAACACTAAATTTTTTATTCAGAATTTAATTATTTTGAAAAATCTATAATTATTATATAATAATGTATTTTCGTTTAAAACATAAAAATTATTTATATAATAAATATTTTTTATTTAGAAATTAATAATTTATGGCGAACTAATTTACCAAACATTAATTAGGTGATACCGTCCACTTAACTTCTTCTCTAAGTCATGTGAGTCACTTTATAGAAATTAATTTACATAATTTCTTACATTCTCAAACTTGACTCATATGAGTTATAATACTTTCATGATTTAATAATGACATAAATGCGCATTTAAAAGGCCTTACATAAATTGGTTCTATCATTATTCATAATTAAGAATACAGAAATAATAAGAGTCATGGCGGTTACATGTCATTTGAATCAACACATTTCCTTCCATGTACTACTATATCATTCTCCTTAATATGACTTTATAGTGAGAAATTCATAATAGGTTCAAACATAATGTCATTGTCATCAATAACAACATAATTTGTTTTCCACACCATAATAACATAATTTGCATGCATATACATAAAGTAGAAAACAACATAAATTTCAGAAACTTTATTTATCAATGAGCTCAGAGTGTCAAATAAGCATTAACAACATTCATAATTCACTAGTAGACATAATGCCCATATTTACAACATGACCAGTAAATGTTTTGGGCGGTAACCCCTTTGTTAAAGGGTCAGCAATCATAAGATCAGTGCTAATATGTTTTATTGACACTTTATGTTTCTGAACTTCTTCTTTAACGACAAAGTATTTCAATTCCATATGTTTAGCACCTTTGGAATACTAGTCGTTTTTAGAAAAGAAGACTGCTGCGGAGTTATCACAATAAATTTTCGGCGGCTTGGCAATACTGTCAACAATTCCAAGTCCTGAAATAAAATTCCGCAACCAATTAGCCTGAACTGTGGCCTCAAAGCATGCCACAAATTCAACCTCCATAGTGGACGCAACGATGACTGACTGCTTCGCACTTTTCCATGAAATCGCTCCTCCGGCTAAAAGATACACATAACCAAATGTAGACTTTCGTGTATCCACACAGCCAGCAAAATCTGAATCTGTATATCCAATCACCTCAAGATGATCAGATCTTTTATAAGTAAGCATGTGATCCTTCGTTCCTTGCAAGTATCTTAAAACTTTCTTTGCAGCTTTCCAATGATCCAATCCTAGATTACTCTGGTATCTACCAAGCATACCAACTGCAAAACTAATATCTGGTCGTGTACAAGTTTGAGCATACATTAAACTCCCAACAATAGATGCATAAGGTATATTCTCCATCTGTTTCCGTTCCAAGTCATTCTTTGGACATTGCATGAGACTAAATTTGTCTCCCTTTTGTATTGGAACAGGAGATGTCGAACATTTATCCATTCTGAATCTCTCTAAAACTTTATTAATATATGCTTTCTGAGACAAACCTAACAGTCCTTGTGATCTGTCACGGAATATTTCAATTCCTATCACATAGTATGCCTCACCCATATCTTTCATCTCAAAGTTATTAGAGAGAAACTTCTTAGTCTCACTTAATAGACCAAGATCATTAGTTGCAAGCAAGATATCATCAACATACAGAATCAGGAATATAAACTTGCTCCCACTGACCTTCAGGTATATACACCGATCAACGATGTTTTCCTTAAACCCAAAGGACACAATAGTATTATTGAACTTAAGATACTATTGCCTAGAAGCCTGTTTAAGCCCGTATATTGATTTCTTAAGTTTACACACCATGTGTTCCTTTCCTTCTTCAATGAACCCCACTGGTTGGTCCATATAAACATCCTCTTCTAAATCCCCATTCAGAAAAGCAGTTTTGACATCCATCTGATGCAACTCAAGATCATAATGAGCTACTAATGCCATGATAATTCTAAAGGAATCTTTCTTAGAAACAAGTGAAAAATGTTTCCTTATAATCAATGCCATCCTTTTGAGTAAAACCTTTGGCAACAAGTCGGGCCTTGTAACGTTCGATATTGCCATGAGAGTCACGTTTAGTCTTAAAGACCCATTTACACCCGACTCTCTTGCATCCTTCTGGAAATTCTATAAGGTCCCATACATCATTCTGTGCCATTGATTTAAGCTCATCTTTCATGGCATCTAACCACTTATCAGAATTATCATCATTGACGGCGTCTGAAAATGAAACTGGATCATTATCAATACCTAAGTCATTTTCTGACTCTTGTAGATAAACCACATAATCATTCGAAATAGCATACTTTCTTTCTCTTTTAATACTATTTCTTGTGGTTGTTCTACTACAGGTTCATTGTTAACTTCATGATCATTAATTTGTTGTTTTTCTTCATTGTTGAGTGACTCAACTACATTAGGAACAACAATACTTGAAGTAAAGGTACTAGTTAAAGGAACTTGTACTCTAACTTCCTTAATCTCCACATTTTGTGAAGTATCACTCCCACTGGTTTCACCATTTTCAATGAACCGTGCATTTCCATATTCAACAATTCTTGTGCTATGGGTAGGACAGTAAAACATATACCCTTTTGACTTTGCCGGATAACCAATCAAATATCCACTGATTGTTCTCGCATCCAATTTCTTTTCTTACGGATTGCATATTCTAACTTCTGCCTGACATCCCCAAACATGCAGGTGTCTCAAATTGGGTTTCCTTCCTGTCCACAATTCAAAAGGTTTCTTTTGAACTGCCTTACTAGGAACCCTGTTCAACAGATACATGACAGTTTTTAAAGCATACATCCACAATGAAACAGGTACAATTGACTTACTTAACATGCTCCTAACCATGTCCATTAAGGTTCGATTACGCCTTTCTGAAACACCATTTTGTTGTGGTGTACCTGACATTGTGTATTGAGCATAAATACCACGTCTCTTAAGGAACTTAGCAAACAGACCAGGGTGTTGTCCACTTTCATCATACTTTCCATAATATTCACCACCTCTATCTGACCTGAAAATTTCCACCTTTCTGTCTAATTGTCTTTCCACTTCATTTATATAAACTTCCAAGGCATTCACCGCTTGCAATTTTTCATGCAGTAAATAAACATAACCATAACGTGAAAAATCATCAATAAAGGTGATAAAATACCTTTATTTATTGAAAGAACTTGCATCAAAAGGTCCACATATATCAGTGTGTATAATTTCAAGAAGCTGAGTACTTCTTGTGGCTCCCTTCTTTGTGTGTTTTGTTTATTTGCCTTTAATACAATCCACAGATACATTCAGATCAGTAAAATCCAAACCTGGAAGTATTTCATACTTTACCAATCTCTCCATTCTTTCCTTGGAAATATGTCCCAAACGTTTGTGCCACAAGAAAGCAGAACATTCATTCACCAAACTTCGTTTAGTGCCAACATTATGATGCGAGGTCATAAGAGTTTCAGCATATAGTTTATCGAGATTCAATCTATATAATCCATCATAAAGAGTACCAGATCCAATAGACTTAAGTCTTGCCGCAATATTAGTCATTTCAATGACATGTTCGTGCATAGTACGAGAACCATCAAATTCCATGGTGGTTAATATACTCATTAATGTCCCAACAAGAGACTTATCAGTAGTTTGGGAGCGCTCTTCCACAAATTTCATAAATTCTTTTGCACCATCAGTTTTGGGAAAAGCAGACTTAATATTACTTGCTATGCTCATTCGCATAAAGATACAGGAACAATACTTGATCACACATGCTTAACATTAATACTTTGAGTCATAAACTAAACATACTATACAGATTCAGAAAACATTCTATGTATACTAATGTTCTCCTTTGGGAGATTCATTAATACACAAAACATAATGATGCTAATAGTATTAACTTTCTTTGGCAAGATGTATGCATTAACTAGAAACACTTGTTATCTTTGGATATACAAGCAAAACTAATAACACATACTCACTACCAACAATCATATCCATTAATTATAAGGACAACTAATCAACCTTTGGGTTATCCATAATGCCCTATTGATCTTGCCGACAACTCGAGCGTGGAGGAATCGCTTCGCAGCTCTCTCTGCCCCGTCTACGCGACTGTGTTATCTGCAAAATCACCCTCGGAACCTTCTCTAGGATCTCCAAACGCGACCTGCAAAACACACAGACGACGCCTCTAGCGGCCGTTTGCACTCCGACGATCAAGTTAGATCACAGAACCACCAAATGAGAAAAACTAGTAGTGTATGTGAAAACTCTTGCTCTCTGTTTTTTTCTCTCTCTCTGAATCTCCCCTAATTCTCTTTTATGCCTTTTCCTGTATCTGGGCCTAACAGAATTCTGTTATGCCCCTCTGGCATGTGTCAGAACCCTGTTATGCTTTTCTGAGACAACGTACCTCCAGAATCAGTAGAGTGTGAGTGTCTGTGCGCGTCTGCACGTCTCTGCGCTTGGCTGCGCTTGTCTGTACCTTTAGCGGTACGGAGTGCACCTTTATCTGGACCGCGCCCTTCTCAGATGATGACACGCGGAGGCATGCGACTCACATCTAACCATACGCATGTCACTACTTGAAGGGCTTTAGCGCTTCTCTTTGTGCTAAGTTATTCCCTTGCAGAGTAACTTAGCATATTTCTTCCATATGGGTAAACCGCATACTCTCAGGAGAACGTCAGGTGTGGCTGGTCTAGGCACACTCACCAAACGTTGCTCTCTGCATAGACGGCTTACCCTTCACGGTGTCACGCACGTAATGGGTTGAGGGAATCACCAATCACTGACCGGTTTACTAGCTCCCTCAGGCCACTCTCGTGCACGATTCCCTGAGATGTGCTCATGCGAGGTCCGTGCGTAACGCTCTCGCTGGGAACCTCAGTCCCAGTTTAACTGCGTGTAACACGAGACCCCGATGACATTTCACCCGATGACTGATCAGTGCTCTATTGCTTCTCGCGTTCTGCCCTAGGCGTTCATCTGGGAACTGGTCTGTTGGTGGCCACTTGGTTACTGACCGCCGATCACCGCTCTGGGTGATCTGTCCCCTGACTTCTTTGCCGCCTGATCTGTTGGTGGTCACTTGGTTACTGACAACCGATCACGTTCACCCTGGTCTATCTGTCGCCTAGTCCACGTGTCACGCTGCGAATGGTCCACGTGGCTGTCTGCTGCTGACGTCATCGACTACCGATGACCGACCGGATCACAAGCCCCCTAGTCTCGAGCTGTGAACTCGTTCTCAGCGAAGAGACTAAGTGGTCGCGCTCTCGGTCCACGTGGCAAGTGGGGCCGCATCACGTGCCACCTCACGTGTTGCCCTTTAACGTTACAACTTCCTTCCTTAATCTTGCGACGCGTGGACGCATCAACGGTCAGCGTGGAGTGTCGCTAGCGCTTCCTTTTTTCAAATAGGCGCGCGCCTTCACTGTTTCTTCATCTTCTTCAATTGACTCTTAGACTTTCTGCGAACCCTCTCCCTGCGCTTCCATCCTTCTTCCAGCCTTTTACCTTCAAGACTCTTGCGATCATTCAAAGGTATGGTTTTTCTTCTTCCTCAGTCCACTTAGGTTATTTTTACTGATTGCTTTCATCTTTCTCTTTATCATGCATTCATCTTCTCTGTTTTCCCTCTCTCGACCCGCGCTAGGGTTTCTCGCGTTCTTGCTCTGATTTCTGCTTCTCCTCCTTCCTCTTTTCACCTGGGCATTTCTTTCTCCTTCCCCTTCTCTGTTTTCACCGAACCATTCATCATTCCCTCTTCTTCCATTCATTCTAACTTTTCGTTTTTTCTCCATTGCAGCTATCTCGCGATGGCTCGCTTGAAACAAACCGCTCGCATTATTGCCTCGTCTTCTGGTGCACAGCCTTCCGCAAGTGCGCCAGCTCCACCACCACCTGTTGCAACTTCCTATCACGACAACGCCAGGGTCTATAACTGGGCTCCCCTGGCGTTGCTCATTGAAACCTCTACCTTGCTGCCGCAAGAGCACCTAAAGTCCCTCCTGAGCAGCGACCCGGATGAGCCCTCTTGCGCCATCGATCGGGAGAATGACTTCAACATCCGCGTCTGCATTCCTCCTCGAGGGATGCCCATCTGCGTGGACGATAGGGCCACCAATGGGGTGCCCTTCGTCTTCATCTACTCTGCCATCTTCAAAAGGTTGAAGCTACGCCTGCCCTTCACCTTTTTCGAGAAGGAGTTGATGATGGAGTTGAACGTCGCACCCTGCCAACTCCATCGAAATGCCTGGGCTTTCATCCGGGCATTTAAAATCCTCTGCAATTACTTTGGGCATAACGCCTCCGTGGACGTGTTCCTCTACTTCTTCGAGGTGAAGAACCCTGGGGACAGGTCCTGGGTGAGTCTGAATGGGGTTGCTGGACGGGTGCTCTTGGGCCTGTATCAGCAATCCTTCAAAGATTGGAAAGGCAGGTTCTACATGATATCTGCCACCCCACAAAATCCAACACTGCTCGAGGGGTACCCCCTCTACTGGGTTCCCGTGGTCGAGTTCAAGAAACCCCGGGATCATGAAACCATGGCCTCCTACGAGCGCGAGCTATGTGGGCTGTTCCTGGGGGCCAAGTACAGCTCTGCACTCCTCATCAAACATGAGTTTGATGTGGTGGCTCTGAAAAAATACATAGGTAGCTCTTCTTCCTCCCCCTCTTAGGATACTTGCACATTCTCATGCATGCTTGCATACATTTTGACTCACTTGCATAACTAGACCATCTAACTCTTCTTTTTCCTTTCGATGTAGATACAATGTCAGGGAAGGATAGGAGGAAAGCTTTGCTAGAGCTTGCCAAACTCCGGGGGGCCAAAGGGACTGGCTCCTCTTCTTCCACCACCGAGCCTATTGCAGCCCCTCCTCTCTCGGTCGCGCCAGCTGAAGGCCCCGAGCAAGGAAGGAAAAGAAGGAAGCTGGTGAAGGCCTTTCCTTCATCTGCTGCTGCTCCCTCAACAGAAGAGGAGAGTTCTGGCTCTCCTCTTGTACACCGCAAGAGGAAACTGCCAACGGTTGAGGGGGCCTCATCTCTTCAACCTGGGGAGATCGAGGTGGTGGAGGTAGAGGAAGGTTCACCCCCTCCTCCTTCTACTCAACCTGCCCCAGAGCCCACGTGCCTTCCCTCTCCCCGCCAGCAGCCATCTCCAGCTCCTCGACCACCATCTCCCCCAGGAGGCCAATCTCGTGGTCAATCTGCTCCTCCTGCTGGGGGCGCTTCTGCTCATTCAGGGAGTCTCCCACCACCACTGCCAACCTCCGCTGCTACTGCTGAATGTGGTGGATCCAGCTCGCGACCAAGCGTCTCTGGGGCTAGTCACGAGAACTTCAGCCGGGTCATCACCTTGGTTTGACAGCTCATCTGCAACCGAGAGCTCGTTGAATGGAGCGGAGATGAGGTGGATATGCACCTGGCTAGGCAGATGGTGCTCTCTTTGGAGTTTTCCACCCAACACCGCAAGCAAATAGCCCTGGAGAAGAGGGTAAAGGAGCTTGAGCATGACAAGGAGTCACTGCAAAGTGACTTCGAAGCTGCTCAAGGGACCGTAGATCTGATGCGGGGCATGGTGGAAAAAGCTAGGAGGGAGTACCTAGCGCAGGTCCAAGAGACCATCAAGAATGAGATCTTGATGGGGCAAGCCGTCAATTCACTGGACTGCGAGGTGGTGCAACTGCGGGCCGAGGCCTCCTCCCTACGCCAACTGAACTCTCAATTAGTGGGGGAGCTCGAGTCCACCAAGGAAGCGGCCGCTACTGGGGAGAAGAAACTTGAGGAGGTGGTGGGCAAACTGTCTGAAGCCAAGGGCCAATTGGAAGAAGCTGCCTCTTCCCTTGCTGCCCTTACCACCGAGAAAAATGCTGCGGAGGCCTCAAAGCAAAAACTAGAGGCTGAGAAAGCCGATCTTATGAACATGGGTGCTGACGCCCTTACTGACGGATTCGAGCTGGCGCTCGAGCAGATCCGATGCGTTCTCCCAGATTTGGACCTCTCGCAATTCAGCATTTATCACGAAGTGGTAGATGGAAAGCTCACCCCTCCTCCTTGAGCTCTTCTCTTTTTTGTAAATTTATACTTCTGCACAACTTTTTGTACTTGGAATTTGTATAAAACTTGGTGTGAATACATACTCATTTCAGCTATAAGCTTCTTCTCTTGTACTTTCTTGAGCTTCACCTTTCTTTATGCACACGACTAACTGTTGGCTAGCTTAGGTTTAGCGCGATCTTGTACTCTTTGATCTTGGCCTCTACTTTGATCGCGACTAACAACTTCCCTAGCTTTATCTTTAACAGCTCTTGTGCGCTGCTTTGTACCACTAGCCCATCACTGACGACTCATCAGTCATCGTTCTTTGGTCTTCACTTAGTTTTTCTGTCGCTCTAGCGCCGAGTGCATAGAGGACTTTGACATCGATCGCTCGAGGTGATGCCTTGTTTTGGGGAAAGAAAAGTGTTTCTCGCTAACCCCTCTTACCTTCCCCAAGGTCATCACCCTTTGGCGGATCGGGTCATTCTTTCCCTGCCTCACTCCTGGGGTGAGAAGGGTTTCAAACTAAGAGCCTTACTGGGCCAATATTGGTGCATGCCAAGTGGGTAAGGACATTTGTCAAAATCTTTCCTTTCCCTCTCTTGGTCTTACTAGCACCCCTGGCTTTTCAAAACCCTGGTCGCCTGCACTCACACCTGGGGTGAGGAAGCCTTAGATCAGTGCCAGTACTCGCGCCTAGGGCGAGTAAGGCCTAACCGATCACCTGCACTTGCGCCTGGGGCAAGGAGGATTTTAACTTTAATACTTGCGCACACTTGGTATGCTGGAAATCTTTTCATTGGGTGGCCTCGTCAAAAACCCTCCTTAAGGAAAAGAGTGCCCCCTTGTCTGTTCAACTATTTCCACTATATACAGAGCATATATCTTTAGCGCGAGAACGCAACTACTTTACAACTTAACTGAAGTAAAATTTTAAGTGGGTGGCATTCCATGTTCTGGGGATTGCTCCTCCCTCCAGAGTTTCTAGCCGATAAGCTCCGTTCTCCAACGTCTCAACCACTCTGTACGGGCCTGTCCACTTTGGAGACAACTTGTTCCCCATCTCATTCTGATGCGCCTTTCTCATCACCAGATCACCTTCCTGGAAGCGCCTGAGCCTCACCTTAGAGTTGTGCCTCCGTTATACTCTTCTCTTTATAGCTTCAGCACTGACTCTGGCTTCTTCTCGCACTTCGTCCAGTAGGTCGAGATTCACCTTTCGCTCTTCATTGGACTCTTCAGCAATGAAATTCAAGAATCTGGGGGAGCTCTCTTGTATCTCCACGGGAATCATGGCGTCTGTCCCGTAGACAAGGCTGAAGGGTGTCTCATGGGTGCTGGACTGTGGGGTGGTATGATTAGACCATACGATTCTGGGGACCTCGTCTGCCCAGCCTCCTTTAGCCTTGTCTAGTCTCCGCTTCAGCCCCCTGAGCAGTACTCGGTTGGCCGACTCCACCTGCCCATTGGTTTGTGGGTGTTCCACTGAAGCGAAAACCTGCTGTATCTTTAACTCCTCACACATCTTCCTCAGCTGATGACTCGTGAACTGGGTGCCATTGTCGGAGACCAACCTCTTGGGTATTCCGAAGTGACAAACGATGTTCTTCCAGACAAAGTGCTCGACTTTCTGTGCGGTGATGTGTGCGACTGGCTCTGCCTCCACCCACTTGGTGAAGTACTCGATGGCCACGATGAGAAACTTCATCTGCCTTATCGCCAGGGGGAAAGGTCCTAGGATGTCGATCCCCCATGTGTGAAATGGCCACGGGCTATGGATGGACCTCAACTCCTCAGGAGGTGCCTTGTGCCAGTCTGCGTGAAGTTGACACTGTTTGCAACGCTGAGCGAACCTCACGCAGTCTTCCTTCAGCTTTGGCCAGTAGTACCCCGCGCGGAGTATCCTACTTGCCAAAGCGCGACCACCTACATGGCTTCCGCACACCCCCTCGTGCAGCTCAGACATGAGTCTGGTGCATTGCTCGCCGTGCACGCAGATCTGCACAGGGTGAGAAAATCCAAATCTAAAGAGGTTTCCATCAATTAGAGTAAACTTACTCGAGCTCCTCTTTATCCTTTTTGCCTCTGCCACGTCAAGTGGGAGTACACCATCTTCTAGGTACAACTGGTACGGTGTTATCCACGTGTCGGGTTCCTTCACCGCGCCGACCTCCATTGACTCATCGATCCTCGACGGTCGCGCTCTCACCCTCGGTGCTTTCAACGTTTCTTGAGTCAACGACCGATGACCGATCGTTAGACGCTCCATTGATTTGTACACATGAAGTACCTGGTTGTCTGACACGAACGCTCGCGGTACCTTCAAGGTCTCCTGGATGACGGTCCTCTGCTTCCCCCCCTTGCCTGAGCTGGCCAGCTTGGCAAGCAGGTCTGCTCTGGCATTTTGCTCTCTTGGCACGTGCACCAATTCAAACTCGGTGAAGGACGTCTTCAGGAGCTGTACATATTCCAGGTAGGCTGCCATCTGGGGATCTTTTGCCTGGAACTCCCCTGTAACCTGCCCGGTGACTAGCAAAGAGTCGCTTTTAGCCAGCAGGTTTCTTGCTCCCATTTCTCTTGCTAGCAACATTCCTGCGATCAGGGCTTCATACTCCGCCTGATTGTTGCTAGCCTTGAAGGCAAAGCGGAGGGACTACTCGATCAGTACCCCGTTTGGGCCTTCCAAAATGACTCCAGCGCCGCTCCCCTGCTGATTAGAGGAGCCGTCCACCGATAACACCCATCGAAAATCTAAACCTTCTGTAGGTGTCGCGATCGACGATAGCTCGACCGCAAAGTCCGCGAACACCTGCCCCTTGATCGGTCCTCGGGGCTCGTATTGAATGTCAAACTCTGACAATTCGACCGCCCACTTGACC
Source organism: Phaseolus vulgaris (assembly GCF_000499845.2). Lineage (NCBI taxonomy): Eukaryota > Viridiplantae > Streptophyta > Magnoliopsida > Fabales > Fabaceae > Phaseolus > Phaseolus vulgaris. Next base: position 11,166,862 of record NC_023754.2, on the reverse strand, counting down.
ATCCTTCCTGCTACGTCAGGTTTCTTCAGCACGTTTTGGATGGGTAGATCCGTCATTACCACCACTGTGAAGCTGTGGAAGTAATGCCTGAGTCTTCTTGCTGAAAATACCACTGCCAGGGCAGCCTTCTCGAGGGCCTGGTACCTTGTTTCAGGGCCTTGCAGCACCTTACTCACGAAGTACACAGGCCTCTGGGCCTGATCTTGCTCTTGCACCAGGACTGAGCTGACTGCTCTCTCCGTCACAGCGAAGTATAGACGAAGAGGGATGCCTACCTGAGGTTTACGCAAGACTGGTGGGCTTGCCAGATACTCCTTCAGCTTGATGAAGGCCTCCTCGCACTCCTGTGTCCAAAGGAATCTGCTGTTGCGTTTAAGACACTGAAAGTACGGATGACCTTTCTCCCCTCCAGCGGACATAAACCGGGATAAGGCTGCCAAGCGACTGGTGAGTTGTTGCACCTCCTTCACCGTCGTCGGGCTCCTCATTGCCACGATCGCTGCGCACTTCTCTGGGTTAGCTTCGATTCCCCGCTTTGTTAAGAGGAAACCCAAGAACTTCCCAGCCTCCATGCCAAAAATACACTTCTCAGGGTTGAGCTTCAGCCTGTACTTGGCGATGGTGGTGAATAGTTCCTCCAGATCAGCTGCATGATGCTTCTTCTCTTGGGACGTGACCACCATGTCATCTACATATGCATGTACGTTCCTTCCCAGCATGGGCGAGAGCACCCTATCCATGAGTCGCTGGTAGGTAGCCCCCGCGTTCTTTAACCCGAATGGCATGACCTTGTAGCAATAGCAAGACCGTTCCGTCATGAACGCGGTCTTGCACTCATCCATGGGGTGCATCCTGATCTGGTTATACCCTAAGAAAGCATCCAAGAAGCTGAGTAGCTTCCCCCCTGATGCGCTATCCACCAGAGCATCTATACTGGGTAAGGGGTAAGAGTCTTTGGGGCATGCCTTGTTGAGGTCAGTGAAGTCCACACACATCCTCCACTTGCCATTTGACTTCTGCACCAGTACCACGTTCGCTAGCCACTCTGGGTACTAGATCTCCCTGATGTGCCCTGCAGCAAGGAGCTTTTGCGCTTCGTCGTGGATCACCTTCCTCTTTTCCTCGTTGAATTTCCTTCGCCTCTGTCGCACAGGTCGAACCTTAGGATCCATCGACAGACGATGGCAAAGGAAATCGGGGTCGATTCCTGGCATGTCAGACGCTGACCATACAAAGGCACCCATGTGCTTCTCGATAACACCGACAATCAGCTTTCGCTCTTCTTCAACGAGAGATCCTCCCAACTTGAACTTTTTCCCCCTTATGTCCACTTCAACCCATCCTTCAGCTGGGTGGGGCCTTCTCTCACTAGCGATGACCGCCCTCACGATTCCTGACTCGCGGGGAGTGATCGCGCCTTCCTCTTCTTCTTCAACCTGAGCTACCTGGGAGCCCCCCATCGTAGCGTTCTCCATCCTCCGAGCGCCATGCGTTCTCGTAACCACCGATCGCTCTTCGCGCACACTAGGTTCTGGTGTCGTGGTGACGTGACATACGCTTCTCTTCTGCTTGAGGCTGTTCTCATAACAGCGTCTAGCCTCAGCCTGATCCGACTTGATGGTTATTACGGTTCCCTCCATCGACGACAGCTTCAGCTTCATGTGCCTCGTTGATGGTATTGCGCCCAACCTATTGAGTGTTGGCCTTCCCAACAAAATGTTGTACGCAGAAGGGGCGTTCACCACCAAGTACTTTATCCTTTCGGTGCGGGCCGTCGTTCCATCAGTGAACGTTGTCCTCAGCTCAATGTACCCCCGCACCTCCACCTGATCCCCAGCAAAGCCGTAAAGACACCCGGTATACGGTCTTAGTTGATCAGGGGACAACTGCAATTTGTTAAACGTCGGCCAGAACATGACGTCTGCCGAGCTTCCTTGATCTACGAGCACTCTGTGCACTCGTCTTCCTGCCGTGATGAGGGAAATGACCACAGGGTCGTTATCGTGCGGGATAACGTCCCGTAGGTCAGCTTTCCTTAAGACAATATCTACTTCAGGGTAATGGCTCTCGTCTACCGAGTCTACCGCCATAACCGATCGAGCGTACCTCCTTCTCTGTGACGCGGTGCATCCCCCACCAGAGAAGCCTCCCGCGATTGTTTGCACTTCCCCGTGCACAGGGACTTCATGCTGCTGTTCTCCAGCCTGGGATCCCGACGCGCGATCACCCTGCGGCTCGCGTAGGTAATCTGCTAGGAATCCGGATTTCACCAACTCTGCTAGTTGGTGTCCCAACGCCAAACAGGAGTGGAGTGTGTGGCCAAAGGCCTGGTGAAACTCACACCACTCATTCTTCTTCCTACCAAGTACCTTATCTGTCTTCTCCGGTACCCGTAGTCTCGCTGCTACAGCAGGAAGGGCGATGAGATCCGCCAATCCCACCATGAAATTGTATCTTGGGGGTGCATTATTCTCCCTTGCACGCCTCCTGCCCTGGTCCTTGCTTGGGGGATAGGGACGAGGTTTTCCCTGCACCTTCTTCCCCTCCTTGGCCTCATGCACCCTTGCTTGCTGCTGCGGCTTCCCTTGCGCTCCACGCGGTCTTGGTGGTGCAGCACTTCCTTTTTTCTCAGAAACCTCTGTTTCTGCCACTATGTGCGCCACCGCGCGTCGTCGGATCTCTACAAAGGTGCTGGGATGGCTCCTGATGAGAGACTCACTGAAGGGACCAGGCAACACTCCCTTCTTAAACGCGTGCACCAGCATATCCTCATCCTTGCTGGGCAGTCTAACCACTTGTGCTCCAAAGCGGTTGAGGTAGTCCTTCAGCGACTCGCCTTGGTACTATCGTACATCGAACAAATCGTATGACACCACTGCGGGTGCTTTGTTAACGATGTACTGCTTAGTGAAAAGCTTTGAAAACTGAGGGAAGGACGTGATATGTCCTTCTGGTAGGCTTACGAACCATTCCAGGGCGATTCCGCTTAGGGTGCTCATGAACATTTTGCAGTACATAGCGTCTGAGCCCCCAGACAACATCATCTGAGTGTGGAACGCTGTCAGATGTGCTTCTGGATCTTCCACCCCTGTGAACGACGCCTTTACTCCCACCAGGTTGGGAGGCACCATGGTTCCCATGACTTCAGGGGAGAATGGCATGGGGAACGATCTCTGAGGCGATGGCGGCCTCGCCACCCTTTCTTCAACCACGTGCTCCCTCTATGCCTGCAACGTCCTTCTCAGCTCTTCATTGACACGATTCAGCTCATCGTTTATGCTCTGCGACGCAGCCAACTCCGTTTGCATCTTTTCTTGTTCAGCTCTCGACGCTGCGACGTTATCCTGCAGCGTGCGCACCATCTCCAGGACCTGCGCCATTGTCACAGCTCCTTCGTCAGCAGATGGCGCAGGTGATGGCTGTCTGTTTCTTGGCATCTTTCCCAGCAAAGAACTTGGCAAAACTTTGGTAAGCTTCAAGAACTGTGGTGTATATGGGACCACGATTCACTCGGGCCCCACGGTGGGCGCCAAATGATCCTGCCGACAACTCGAGCGTGGAGGAATCGCTTCGCAGCTCTCTCTGCCCCGTCTACGCGACTGTGTTATCTGCAAAATCACCCTCGGAACCTTCTCTAGGATCTCCAAACGCGACCTGCAAAACACACAGACGGCGCCTCTAGCGACCGTTTGCACTCCGACGATCAAGTTAGATCACAGGACCACCAAATGAGAAAAACTAGTAGTGTATGTGAAAACTCTTGCTCTCTGTTTTTTTCTCTCTCTCTGAATCTCCCCTAATTCTCTTTTATGCCTTTTCCTGTATCTGGGCCTAACAGAATTCTATTATGCCCCTCTGGCATGTGTCAGAACCCTGTTATGCTTTTCTGAGACAACGTACCTCCAGAATCAGTAGAGTGTGAGTGTCTGTGCGCGTCTGCGCGTCTCTGCGCTTGGCTGCGCTTGTCTGTACCTTTAGCAGTACGGAGTGCACCTTTATCTGGACCGCGCCCTTCTCAGATGATGACACGTGGAGGCATGCGACTCACATCTAACCATACGCGTGTCACTACTTGAAGGGCTCTAGCGCTTCTCTTTGTGCTAAGTTATTCCCTTGCGGAGTAACTTAGCATATTTCTTCCATCTGGGTAAACCGCATACTCTCAGGAGAACGCCAGGTGTGGCTGGTCTAGGCACACTCACCAAACATTGCTCTCTGCGTAGACGGCTTACCCTTCACGGTGTCACGCACGTAATGGGTTGAGGGAATCACCAATCACTGACCGGTTTACTAGCTCCCTCAGGCCACTCTCGTGCACGATTCCCTGAGATGTGCTCATGCGAGGTCCGTGCGTAACGCTCTCGCTGGGAACCTCAATCCCAGTTTAACTGTGTGTAACACGAGACCCCGATGACATTGCACCCGATGACTGATCAGTGCTCTATTGCTTCTCGCGTTCTGCCCTAGGCGTTCATCTGGGAACTGGTCTGTTGGTGGCCACTTGGTTACTGACCGCCGATCACCGCTCTGGGTGATCTGTCCCCTGACTTCTCTGCCGCCTGATCTGTCGGTGGTCACTTGGTTACTGAAAACCGATCACGTTCACCCTGGTCTATCTGTCACCTGGTCCACGTGTCACGCTGCGAATGGTCCACGTGGCTGTCTGCTGCTGACGTCATCGACTACCGATGACCGACCGGATCACCTATAATAATGAATTTCCATTTACCCATATATATAAATAATTTAGCATTCATTCTATAGGTAATTGGAATAAAATTTATCAGTAATCTGGAATTAAATAAAACTTAAAGATTTGATCACTTTGGTGATTACAAATCTATCATACAAATAATTCCATAAATAATATCATTAATTGAAATAAAATTTCATCATCCATAATTTGGAATTAAATAAAACATAAAGATTTGATCACTTTGGTGATTACAAATCTATCATACAAATAATTCCATAAATAATATCATTAATTGAAATAAAATTTCATCCATAATTTGGAATTAAATAAAACTTAAAGATTTGATCACTTTGGTGATTACAAATCTATCATACAAATAATTCCATAAATAATATCATTAATTGAAATAAAATTTCATCCATAATTTGGAATTAAATAAAACTTAAAGATCTGATCATTTTGGTGATTACAAATCCATCATACAAGTAATTCCAAAATGTCAATTTAAAATTAAGTACATAAAGCGGAAAAAATAATTTTCCATTCCTCACTTTCAGTCAATTAATTAAACTTTAATTTAATGAACATAATAAAATTTCATTAAAACTTTAATTAAACTTTAATTTAATGCAAATAAAATTACATTAAAACATAATAAAATTTCATTAAAACTTTAATTAAACTTTAATTTAATGCAAATAAAATTACATTAAAACATGATACATAAAACAGAAAATAATTTTTCGTTACTCACTTTTAATTAATTAATTAAAGTTTAATTTAAATATAAATTTAATTACATTATAACATAACCTAAATTACAGAAAAGTAACAATTGATTAAACTTTAATATGGGGTGCAGCAAATAATTCATGCATTTCATGATGGCAGAGAATAATTCATACATGGATTGACTAATTGGATTCTTTTCATGCATTTTATTATATTATATTATAATATAATATTAATAAAATTGACGTATTTCATTATTTTATATTTCTAATATAATATTAATAAAATTGATAACCTAAGGCACAGTAAATCAAATTTGCTTCTTTTTCATGAAGCAAAATTGCTTAAGGTGCAGGGATGCCGTTAACCACCCCTCTCAATGAGTCACCGTGCCGCAGCAGCAGTAGCCACCGTTTTGCGCATTTGGGTTCAAAAGGTTTTACGCCGTTAATGGTGTTGATCCATAAACCCTAATTTTAAAAATTAGGGTTCTTCAATTGGGATTAATTAAAATTAGGGTTCTTTAATTTTGATGGTTTAGGACAATTAGGGAACTATCATAGAGGAATGAAAACCTTAATTTATAAATCCTAATTTTAAAAATTAGGGTTTATGATTTTGGAAAAGCATTAATGGAGAATCACAACATGAGCAACGAGGCTCTGATACCACATGTAAGTCAAAACTTGAATAAACGTAAATTGAACACATGCAATTATGTTCACAAATAGATCTTATCATATCATGACTCTCACACAATCATACGATCAAGAAGGAATAGACACACTTACCTATCCATGAGTGATCCTATTTGAGCAATTACTTTATCTCATTTGTCCCAATCTATCTCTTGCAATTCCGTTCTTGTCACACACTTTCGTGATGGTTAACAGTGAGACAACTATTATTTGCAGAGACAGAACCCTATAACCTTTAGTACCCAATCTCCATCAGATGTAGGTTTTCATTATGTATATCATCAGATATATATTTCTCACATTAACCAATGGGCCTTTAATTCTATTATTATTATTAAATCATATTTAGGCCCAAAGCCCAAACTCTAAGTCATGTGAGTCACTTTATAGAAATTAATTTACATAATTTCTTACATCTTCACCATAACATATTCAACCATAGTTTATTAGGTTTTTTTTCTTCTTTTTCTATTTTGTACATATTTGATTCAATAGATTTAACATTACTTGAAGACATAGTTCTTTCTCCAATAAAAAATTCCCTCCCCACGAAACTGACATATTCAATGCCCACAAAATTCCTCAAAAAATTTCCCAAACCAAACCAGCAGCTCATTCAACTATAAAATTTCCAAACAAAAATATAAACCGCAACAACGATAAATTGAAAAAAAAAACTGCAACATCATTTAAGTTCATTCAAATCCATATAAAAAATGAAACTTCTATTTAAATTTATCTTTACGCAATTTAAATCGAATCTTCGACGGAGAGAATACGCATGCATGAAGAGGGAACTAGAGCTGAAACTTAAATAAAGAAATAAAGAAATAAATAAATGATAGGAAGAAATAAAGAGAAGAGCAAGGTGGAAGGCAGAGAGAGAAGAAATAGAAGAGAACATGACATGTAGAGGGAGTGCCGATAAGAGGAAGCAGCAAAGTGGAGGGAGACAACGCAGGCGGAGGACAATTCATTACAATAATTCTAGTTACTCCATCTAATTCATTCTTTCACGTGCAAAAATTTCAAAATATTACAAACTATTATCAATACTTAAAACTAACTGCTATAACACTCACAACTTTCAGCTCCAAATGAAAATCCTTAGACGACCTCTGCACCACATCAACCAAACAAAGAAAAACACACAAATTAAATAATCAATCTATTCTTAAAAACCAAACGTTGAACCAACAATGAACTCGTTAGAACCAACAATCAATTGAACTTTTAAATCAATAGTAGAGGTTAAGTTGCAAAGCACCAAAACCACAACAGATTCAACCTCTTTTCGATTTCGAAGATTGAAACCAATTACGTAGTCTCATTAGATGACTCACCACATCAACAAATAAATTGGTGCAACAACAAATGTGGACACGAAGAAATCGAGGTTAGAACAAGTGCTCGATAGGACAACCGCAATAGGAACAAATGAGGGTGGCCATAAACGAAGTAGCGTGGGTTCAAAGTGTGGTTGACCCACTCTAATCTTCTAAAGTTATTGTTGTGTGACCATAGTGTGGATGAGGTCTTCTCTAATAGTGTCTGTGATTTGGCCCACACTATTTTTAGGTGGCTAATTCGTTGATTTCTTGTAGTGTTGACTTGTGTTTGAATTGTACAAAATTAAATACTATATCATATCTATAATATCATGTAACCTCATTGGAATAGATGTCGGCGATTGAAACAAATTTGACATTTCGTTAACCCAATAAATTATTATTTAACATTGCACGAAACTTTTATTTATTATTATTTTTAATTCAAATATTGGAACATACCTTAATAACTTAAAGAGAATGAATAAATATAACACTTTCTTTCATAACTCAACAAATTATCATTTAACACTATAGAAAATTTAAGTCTTGTTTTTATTAGTGTTGTTGTCTGTTCTTATTACTATTATTGGGGTCTGAACCTAAGCTTCCTTTGCTACCCAGATATTTAATGGTTAAGTTTATGCCCATCAAAAGCCCTGATAATTGGTCATGCTCACTCTTTTGTTTTCTTTATCTCTTCCCTGCTATCATTTAATGGAAGTATCGTTAAAAGGCAAAAAGAAAGCACTACAAAGTTAAAAAACAATAACCCATTTAATTCACAGTTGTGACAACTTGAAAGAAAGTGAAAAACAAATGGTGAGTATGCAGTGTTTACTGAATGTACTGCTCATTTTCCTCATCTTCATCTTTAATTAGTCACTATCCAATTACTGCGGTGATGTTGTGAAATTGCTTGCAGAACATCTGGATTAAAATGCCCTTCACCTTACTTAAATATACTTAAATAGACATATATGACGCTTAAACATGCTTCAGATATCATATTGCTTTGCTTTAAGTGATGTACCAAAATATTGGTTGACACTACCTTTTGGATTGACTAAAGCAAAAATTATATTCAATCAACATTTTTTTTTAAACTTTTGTGGTTATGATCGTTGTTGCTGCTATAAAAGGTTGTCAATGATTTTATTTAATACATTTTATTGCAACTTTTATACATGTATTAGTAACTAATCAATGGCATTAGAAATATTCATAGCTAATTCACTTTTATAATAACTTTATGACAATGTTTTTTAGACAACTTATTTTTGTTAGAAAATGACATTGGTATTCATCAGAAACTTTAATTTATCATCACAAAATTCGTTACTATTTATAACAACAACAAAATGTATTAAAAAGTATTTTTTAATGATTAATATATTTTAAACATTTGACTAAAACTAGAATTACGTTGGTACCATGTCAAAACTGACAGTGTACAATTTCAACGTTTGTTATGGCTTGTGGTAACAGACACTCAATTTCAACGTTAACACATACTAACAGCCATCGTTACATTTCTGTAATTCTGGTTGAATCACTTCTAAACTAGATTTTATTTATTTATTTTTTATTTTTAATAAAAAAAAGTAAAATTACATTGATATGTACTGTGATTTGCGTCACTTTAAGTTAATTTTAAGATTTTAAAATATATAAACAGTTTTGTTAAATAATAAAAAAGAGTAGAAACGAATTAACATAAATTTGAATTAATATTTAAAAGCAACCATGGCCAAATAAATGTTTAAAAAAGTAATAGACTAACTTGACTAAACTAGTTTTACGTTAAGATGCAAAGGAAATACAAAAATTATTGATGAGTTATAAGTGTTTGACTAAGCTAAGGAAAAAAAAAGATGAAACATGGTAAACATAATTTGAATTATTTTAAGCTTACTAACAGTGTAAAATTACATTGGAATGTATTGTGATATGCGTTACTTTCAGTTAATTTTAAGATTTAAAAATATATTATGTTAAATAATAAATAAGAGTAGAAATGAATTAACATATATTTAAATTAATATTTAAAAGCAACCCTTGACCAAATAGGTTGACTAAAGTAGTTATACATTAAGATGGAAAGGGAAATAAAAAAATATTGATGAGTTATAAAAGATGCAAAGTATTAAGTGTGTATATAAGGAATGGGATGGTAAGAATGATGAAGAGATAAGTTGATAAGAGTGAAAGCAGAGAAGCATAGAGAATAAAGAGAAAAGATGAAGGTTTTGGCTATGGTGATGTTTGTTATGGTTTATGGTTTGGCCATAACAAGATTGAGTGAAGGTCAAATGCCTGCTAGCTGTGATGAGTATAATCCATTATTTTCACCATGTGTGCCTTATTTGGTTAATCCAGACTTTGGGATTCCAAGTCCAAGGTGTTGTGCTGGAGCTGCTCAGGTGTTTGGAAAAGCCAATAATCCTGCAGCTATTCAAAAACTTTGTACTTGTCTGGTTGCCACTATGCCTAATTTGTCGTTTAAACGTGAGAAATTGACACAACTTCCAACAGCCTGCAAGATTAAACTTTCATTCCCTATTGATAAGTGCATAAAAGCTTGAACTTATTCAACTGCTCATACCATACATTCACACTTCAATGGTTAAGTTTGATGTATGTAAAACAAATAAATATTATCAAAGGAGGTATCAACTCTTTGCAATTACTATTATTATTAGTCTACAACTTTTTATTTATTTATTTATTTATTTATGCATTTTGTGTGGATTAATTGTGGGATTAATTAAATTAAATAAAGTATTTTGGATGTTTTCACTTACATATAAAATCATATTTGAGGTAAAGATTACTAAGTTGGTACATAGTAGCTAACCAACAAAATTATTAGTCTACAACTTTTTATTTATTTATTTATTTATGCATTTTGTGTGGATTAATTGTGGGATTAATTAAATTAAATAAAGTATTTTGGATGTTTTCACTTACATATAAAATCATATTTGAGGTAAAGATTACTAAGTTGGTACATAGTAGCTAACCAACAAAAGTAAGAGATAAGAATACTTAAAAATTAAAAAACATATAACCTCAAACAAATCATAATCATATCTTGCATGTTTCTAAAGGTAGGAGGTTGGTTGTCGTTTGTTCCGAGTAGACCGTTTTAGAAAGGGAAGTGATACCCGTTGTAGTCTGCATGGGTATCATGTTTTTTTTTTTTCTATAAACAGGTTGGGATAAATATTAGTTGTGTGGCTATTTAATAAAACTAATAATATCTTGTAAAAGATAAATAAGAATAATAAAATAAATAAATATTTATGTTTGGTGGTGAAGGTTAAATAAGTTAACACTACAATAAAATTATTAAATAAAACTAATTTTAGGTATCAAAATAATTAATTATTATATTAATTAAATTAAAGATCATCTTATAAATTATAAAATTATTATTATTTAAAATAGATTTTATTATTAATAAAAATTCATAAAATCATTTTTAAATTAGTGCGAAGTAATAATAAGAGGAATAATTATGAACAAAAATGTGGAGAGTTAAAGAAAATAAAAGCCATTCTTAAATATGGTCTAATTGAAGTGATAGAAAAATATGAATCCAAATAAAAGCCATTCTTGTATATATTTTTCTCTTAATTTATATTTTTTTAATGATAAAATTATAAAAAAAATTTGACCTTCAGTAATTGATCCAAACCACACTATCTCAATATACTTGAAGTCAAAATAATAAATATAAATTACTATATAAAAGGTTGAATATAAAAGTCTGATGATAAAATATTTCTCAAATCTATCTTTAACTATTAGTCTGATAAAACCAATTTATTAAAATGTTGGTACTTTTGTTGCATCTGTAAACTAAATAAATTGTATTTATTTACCGCAAAAAATTCATAGATAATCACAAATTATTTACACAATGTTTTATAGATTTTTATCCATAAACACTATAATTTCATGTTTTTTTTCATGATTATTATTATTAAATCCTTATTATAATTAAATTATGCTTTAAGAAATTCTATAAATAAAAAAATATCTTTAACCACCACACACTAGATAAACTTAGTGATTATATTACAATTATTATTTTTTTATTATACTTTTTATTATTACTATGATTATTATTATTAATTTATTATTAATATTATATTATTATCAATAATATAATTATTATAAATATTATTTAATTATTATTGATATTCTTATTAATTTAAAAAAATTATATTATTAAAAATATTAATTATTACTACTAACATTAGTATTATAGAAATTCTTACTATTAATTATTATTATTATTATTATTATTATTATAAATATTAATTTTATTATTACTATTACTATTAATTTTATTATTAATATTTTATAGTAATAATATTATTTTTAATATTTTTATTTTTAATATTATTAAACTGTTGTATTTTGTAAGTAGAAATTTATATGTAATATGAAATGTATTTACGGATATATATTTTTGGATAATTTATCTAAAACGTAAAATTTGTATCTACCTTTGAATTTATTTATCAGAAGCTACAGATTTATGGGTAATAATTTTTATGTAGTACGGAATTTATATATATATATATATATATATATATTTAAATCTGGATATCTAAGTAATAATTATGATAAATTTGAAATTTTTTTAACACTATTTTAATGAATTAAAAGTATGAATTAATCGATAAAAAAACACTTAAATCCAAAGTTTTGAAAAATTACTAAAATCACTAAAAAACAAAAACTGATTTACCTACGGACCAAGCAAAAATTCGTAGGTAAATCAGTATTATCGACAGATTTTTCATGTAAAAAAATCGTATGTAATGTTGACGTATGTAATTTATCTATGAAATATGACCCTATGGATAACAACAAAACGTAGGTAATACCCACGAACAGTAGTCCGTAGGTAAAATATACACATACATTACCCACCAACTATATTTCATGGGTACATTCGTAGGTAATCGTACATCCATCAAAATGTCTATTCATGCATTTAAATGAATGCTTTTTTTAAAACATGAATAATTTAACATATCCAACACACATTTAATTTCAAATTCAAAACATAACATAATTGAAGTCTCCATACGAAAGATAACTTAATATAAAAATCAAGTCCAGATGGTTTTAATTTTAGCTTTTTTAAATATAGAGTTATATGAAGCTACATGCTGCTTTCACAAATGAGGTTGATGACCAAAAGGATGTACTGCTTCTTTCATCACAATTATCCCCAAAATTACTAACCCTGTTAGATTAGAGGACTTTAGACCAATATCATTAGTTGGCAATTTTTACAAAATCATAACAAAAATTCTAAATAGAAGACTGCAGAAAATCATGCAAGCTGTAAACTATTTATTTATTTTGGATCTGTATACTAAATAAATTGTATTTATTTACCGCAAAAAAATTCATAGATAATCACAAATTATCTACAAAATGTTTTATAGATTTTTATCTATAAACACTATAATTTCATGTTTTTTTCATGATTATTATTATTAAATCCTTATTATAATTAAATTATGCTGTAAGAAATTCTATAAATAAATAAAAAATCTTTAACCACCACACTAGATAAACTTAGTGATTATATTACAATTATTATTTTTTTTTTTTATTATAATTTTTATTATTACTATGGTTATTATCATTAATTTAATATTAATAATTATAATAATAATAATAATATTATATTATTATTAAATTATTATTATTACTTGTTGAGATTGTTTTTTAACGAAACTTCATGCTTCGAAAGGAAGGAAAGGAAGAATGATACTAACCAATGATTTCACATGCTCGGTGAGTTTTGGTTTGACAGCAAGTCAACCAACCAAAACAGTTTTCAATCTTTTCAAAAACACCTAAGTATAAAACAATCGGTTGTTTCGACAAAACAACAGGTTGTTTTTCACTTAGTTTGAAAAACACTTTAAACTTAAAAGATTTGAAAACACTTAAGCTTTAGATTCAACAAAGACTGGATTACAGAGATAAACTACCCCAGATCCTACTCTAAAACACAACAGCAACTTCAAGCAACTCAGCCTTCCATCAAACGCTAGGATTTGGATTCTTCAAAGCTTTTGATCACACTTGATTCAACAGCTATAAGTAATTGGATGTTGGCTGGTGCATACAAGAGAACCTGTAGAAGTGGAAGGGTTTGTTGGTGTATAGGTTGTTGGCAACGAAGCATTGAGCAATCTTATTCGGGGATAAAATTGTTGCACCAGTAGAATTATAAACTGACTCAAAGGTCCAGAGGTGAGTTTGAGTATGCATAACAGGTACACTAGATGTTTTCCCTATATGCAGAGGTAAGTTTTGATGTGCTGGTAAAGGGTGGAAAAGGTGTGGTCAAGGGTTGTTGCACTGCTAGCTAAACCATCTATGAGGTACTGCAGAAACACTTTGAAGGCATGCAAAATAAGACGTGGATAAGGTGGTATATTTTCTTGTTGTGTAATGTTCTGGTTTTGGCTATGGTGATGTTTGTTATGGGTTATGGTTTGGCCATAACAAGATTGAGTGAAGGTCAAATGCCTGCTAGCTGTGATGAGTATAATCCATTATTTTCACCATGTGTGTCTTATTTGGCTAATCCAGACTTTGGGATTCCAAGTCCAAGGTGTTGTGCTGGAGCTGCTCAGGTGTTTGGAAAAGCCACCAATCCTGCAACTATTAAAAAACTTTGTACTTGTCTGGTTGCCACTATGCCTAAATTGTCGTTTAAACCTGAGAAATTGACTCAACTCCCAACAGCCTGCAAGATTAAACTTTCATTCCCTATTGATAAGTGCATAAAAGCTTGAACTTATTCAACTGCTCATACCATACATTCACACTTCAATGGTTAAGTTTGATGCATGTAAAACAAATAAATATATTATCAAAGGAGGTATCAACTCTTTGCAATTACTATTATTATTAGTCTATAACTTTTTATTTATTTATTTATTTATGCATTTTGTGTGGATTAATTGTGTGATTAATTAAATTAAATAAAGTATTTTGGATGTTTTCACTTACATATAAAATCACATTTGAGGTAAAGATTAATAAGTTGGTACATAGTAGCTAACCAACGAAAGTAAGAGATGTGAATACTTTCAAAAGCATATAACCTCAAACAAATCATAATCATATCTTACAAAATATAAATATTAGTTGTGTGGCTATTTAATAAAACTAATCTTATCTTGCAAAAAGGTAAATAAGAATTATAAAATAAATAAATAAATATTTATGTTTGGTGATGAAGGTTAAGTAAGTCAACACTATAAAAAAATTATTAAATAAAAACTAATTTTAGATACTAAAATAATTAGTTATTATATTGATTAAATTAAAGATTATCTTATAAATTGTAAAATTATTATTATTTAAAATAGATTCTATTAATAATAAAAATTTATAAAACAATTTTTAAATTAGTATTTAACCATTAGTTACTAACTATTTTATATTCTAAATTAGTATCTATTAGTCTTCTAAAGTCTAATTTTAAATTTTAATTACTAAAACCTTAATAATTAATTTAAACAACAATTTATAAATCATTTTGTTCTTTTAGTACTTTATGTTGTAGGAAAATTGTGTGTCCTCTAACACTTAGTTATATAATTTATGGCAAACTGAGTTGGTAAAACATAAGTAAATCTAATCCATCTTTTAATTTGTTGTACGAAGTAATAATAAGATGAATAATTATGAAAACAAAATGAGAAGAGTTAAAGAAAATAAAAGCCATTCTTAAATATGGTCTAATTAAGTGATAGAAAAATATGAATGTTCCGGTCCTAATAGTATTATATAGTTATGGAGTCGAGTTCAATGTTTATTATATATTTTTTAATTTATTAAAATGTTTTTTAAGGACAAAACTGTGACATAATTTTGAATTACAAAGCGAATAATATTTTAGATGAGTGATTAATCCTAACGATACTATCTCAATATACTTGAGGTTGAAATAGTAAATGTAAATTACTTAAAAAAAAGAAAAAGTCTGATGATAAAATATTTTGAAATTTTCCTTTAACAATTAGACTGATGAAAGCAATTTGTTAAAATGTTGGTACTTTTGTTAGATCTGTAAACTAAATAAATTGTATTAATTTACCGCAAAAATTCATAGATAATCACAAATTATCTACAAAATTAGGGATGACAAAGCCGCGCGGGCCGGCCTGCGGCCCGCTAGTTAAAAACGCGGGGCGGGTTGACCTTTTCAACCCGCTAACCTGCATTAGGCCGCGGTTCGCGCGGGCCAGCAGCGGGGCGGGGCGGGCTGACCCGCTAACCCGCAAGAAAAAAAAATTGTCATTGTTTTAATGTGTGCAAATGATGAGGAAGATTATAATTATGAAAAAATGGATGAAAGTTCTTCTAAGGCGGCATCTAATGTTATTGAAATGGAAGAATGTCAATAATGTTTATGTTTAATGTTTTTGAATTAATGTTTATGTTTAATGTTTTGGAATTAGGTATTTTTAATGTTTTGGAAGTGGAAGAATAGTGATATTTGATATTTATCTTAATTTTTAATTTTTTTTTTTACTATGTTTGAAAAGGAAGAAAAAAAAATAGGTTTGATAGCAACAAATATATAGGTTTAATTTGACAATTTTTTAAGAACAAAATGTAAAAAACAAATATTTAATTTAGAAAAAAAAAGAACGCGGGCTAGCCCGCAAACTCGCAGACCATCTCTTATGCAGGGCGGACCAACCCAGCTCGCATTTTTGCGGACCAAGCACGGGGCGGGTCAATGCCGGGCGGGCTGACCCGCTTTGCCACCCCTATACAAAATGTTTTACATATTTTTATCCATAAACACTATAATTTCATGATTATTATTATTAAATCCTTATTATAATTAAATTATACTGTAAGAAATTCTATAAATAAATAAAAAATATATATATTTAACCACCACCACACACACTAGATAAACTTAGTGGTTATATTACAATTATTATTTTCTTATTATAATTTTTATTATTACTATGATTATTATCATTAATTTATTATTAATAATTATAATAATAATAATATATTATTATTAAATTATTATTATCAATAATAATATAATAATTATAAATATTAATATTATTATTAATTTATAAAAATTATATTATTTAATAATATTAATTATTATTAAAATTAATTATTACTATTAATATTAGTATTATAAAAATTCTTACTTTTTATTTTATCAGCAAAGAATAAATAAATTAAAAGAACTTTAGAGGTGTTCCAACCCTTATATAGTGCCTATCTTGAAAGATGGCTAAAAAAGGGGCAAAAAGCTAAAGCTAGTGAAACAACTCCTGGACAAAAATCACAACCTAAGCACCTTACATATCCCCATGAAGGCAGCGGACCTACAAAATCGTGCAGATTACACGAATAAAAAGATAATGGCACGCTTAGAAGACCACCTTTCATCCACCTATTAACTTTCAGCTGCTTGGCAAAAGCCCCACATTCTAGTCTACAACTTTCATCACAATTATCCCAAAAATTAGTAACCCTGTTAGATTAGAGGACTTTAGACCAATATCATTAGTTGGTATTTTTTACAAAATCATAGAAAAAAATTCTAGGTAGAAGACTGCAGAAAATCATGCATAAAATCACAGATCATAAACAATCGACTTTCATTCAAGGAAGGGATATCCTTGATAGCATAATTGTGGCAAATGAAGTTATAGAGGAGGTAAGAAAGAAGAAGAGTAAGTGTATCATTGTTAAGACTGACTTTGAGAAAGCCTACAACTCTATGGACTAGAAATTTCTATTTTATATGTTACAGAGGATGGGGTTTGGAAACACGTGGATTAAATGGAGTAGGATCTTCTTAGAATCGTCATCTATATCCATACTTGTCAATGAAAGCCCTTATGAACAATTCCAATCTACAAAGGGTCTAAGGTAGGGTTACCCTTTAACACCATCTCTATTTCTTATAGTGGTTGAAGGCTTGGCTGGAGTCATGAGAGTGGCCCAAGAAAAAGGACTTTATGATGGGATTAAAGTGGGTTTGGATCAGGTTGAGGTTAATATGTTATAGTTTGATGATGATACTATCTTTTTCTGTGAGGATAATGTGAAAAACATGACAACAATTAAATGTACTCTAAGATGTTTCGAACTTGTGTAAGGGTTGAAGGTGAACTTTAGAAAAAGTAAAATCGCAGGTATAGGTGCACAACATACTTAAATTCTAAGATACTCTGCGATTTTAAATTATAATCAAATGGAAGTTTCTTTTAAATATTTAGGGGTTCCTGTCGGAGATAATTGTAGGAAAAAAGTGTTTTGGAATGACATGATATCAAAAATTAAAAGTAAGCTTTCTAGTTGGAAAGGAAAACATTTATCTTTTGCTGGAAGAGTTACTTTGATAAAAACTGTCATTTCAGTTGTCCCTTTATATTACTTATATGTATTCAAAATGCATATACGGTTGGGAAATTAATCACAGGATTACAAAGAAATTTTTTATGGGGACGAGGAAGTGATAAAAGGAAGATAGTCTGGATCAAGTGGGACTTCCTATGTCAATTCAAATCGGAAGGAGGACTAGAAATTAAGGATGTAAATCTGTTTAATATGGCTCTTCTTGGGAAATGGAAATGGAGACTTGGTTGTGAAAAATCAGGACTTTGAAAACAGGTACTTGAATCTAAATATGGTTCTTGGAGAGGATTGGATGATAGTGTTGTGCCAAATACTAAATCTTGGTGGTGGAGAGATATCAAGAAGGTGTGTGGAGGAAACTCAAATTCTTGGTTTGATAGCCATAGAAGATGAAAGGTCGGTGCAGGGAGTAATATTCTGTTTTGGACAGATTATTGGATAGGGAATGATACTTTGAAAAATAGATATCCCAAAATTTTCTCAATCTCAGTGCTTAAAGAGGGTTCTATAGATAAATATGGGGCATGACATGAAAACCAGTGGGTATGGCAAATAGAATGGAGAATAGACTGGTTTTTATGGGAAACTGAAATTATAAATGAATTTATGGATGAATTGAAGACTATTAAAATAGATGCTTGTAGAAATGATGAGTGGATGTGGGTAGGTGATACTTCAAATTCTTTTACTGTTAACTCTGCTTATAAGATAATTTTCAATAATGCAGTGGTGGATCCTGTTGAAATTTTTTCTTTGGCTCAAGTAAAGGCGTGGGCATGGGTAAGTTATAAATTTCCAAAGTCAAATTTCTCTTATTCTGATTGGTGTATTAATGTATATGAATGTTAAAAATCACTACATTGATGATTAACGCCCTTTATCTGGTTTTGGCTGGATACTTGATTTACATGAGAGGAATTTTCTTGGCGTACAACTATAGTCACAATGGATTCTTCGAAAAGTGCAGTATATAGCAAGGAGACAAAGTATTTCTTTTGAGCTGATATGCTTATATTCTAGAATTAGACTAAGTTGCTGAATTTCTTGATAGATAATTTGACTTATGTATTGATATCCTGATGTTTTTAAAGAGGTTTAAGCTTATCAGAATTATATGAGCAGAATATGGCTAGGTTTTGATCATTTTTACCTGTAAATCTCATTCCTCTAGCATAGGGGATTTGTGTACATGGATTGGAGTACCCCAAGTACTCATATTTATTAAATTTTTATTGCTGGCTAATAAAAAAGTCCACTTGAAATATAAAAAATCCAAACAAATTTGAAACATAACTAAAGATCCTTAATTCAAAAGTCAAGTGAACTTGTAATGTAATTTGTTGTTCAAAAAAACTACAAACATGATCCTAATAGTTTGCATAATCATTATCTTCTTGTTGTTGCCTGGGTGGTTCCTTTTGCCTTGGTGGTTCTTGTGGCGACAATACTTGTTGATATTGTTGTTCAATGGAACTTCGTGCTTCGAGAGGAAGGAAATGAAGAATGATACTTACCAATGATTTCACATGCCCGATGAGTTTATCATTATGTTCCTTATAATTTCGGGCTTCTTCCTTTAACAACAAAACGCTTGGTGAATCCTTAGAGGAATTCAAAGATTGATTATAGGTGAGAGTATTACCACGTTTAAATTTATGAGTCAGGTCTCCAACCTTGTAGATTTGACCTTTCTTCTTGCCACCTGCTACAAGAAGCCAACTTTCAATTATAATTTTGTCTTCCTCTGCAGAATCTATGGGGGGTGACAATGTTTAGGATTAGTATGTCTATAAAGTTGTTAAAAGTGATACTTTCCTAAAAGAAAGCTTTACAAAGCGCGAAAAAAAATTAAAGAGGGAAATAATAAAAGTTTGTTTTGGGTTTAGGTTTAAAAACATCCTAAACTTGTCAGGGGTTTCGAAAACTCAAGTAAAAACCTTGTTAAAACTAAATATTTAGAGAGGTTATTAGAACCTCCGGTGACAAAACCCTATTAAAACTAAATATCTTTTAGGGTAGTTTAGCGGGAGAAATTGCAATTCCAAATAAATGTAAAAAAAGTTTCATTAAAATTATTTTTTTCTTATAATGATATATTCACTTAAGCACACATAATTATCTCCAAAACATCCATAAAGAGAAAACTCTTACAATATTTTAGGGTGTTTTTTTTATCAGCAATGAATTAATAAAATAAAATGGGACACTTAAAGGGGTGTCCCGACCCTTATACATAAACCACTCCTAACTCAAGCAATCAACATAGCAAAGCAAAGTTAAAAGATAAAGCACTTAACAAAACACAACTCAAACTATTTGGGACTCCCACAAGAGACTTGAGCTGCATAAATCCAGCAAAAAGACAAGCTGCTGGTAGTAACAAACTTTTGGACTGCCTCTGGATAGGTGAGAAATAAGACCTCCCTCCCTTCCCTTTATATGAAGCTAGTGTCGGTTGCAGTAGAAGGACACGGACGATTCTGATGAAGAGGCGTACAACTACTAGACGTCTTCAATTCCTAAGGGTATAAATCCTCCCAACACAAAGAGTGATCTCACAAACCATGAATCCTCACAACCGTTTTTACAAGAAAACGAGCACCAATGCATATTGGGAAGTGCTCACAAATGAGCCAACACATTTTATCAACAACCGAACCCAACCTGGACGTTCAAATTGAGCATATATCGTTTCCATAGGTTGAAGAGAGGATTAGTGCTGCTCTGAATACTCAAAGCCTACAAACAGCCTGCATATAAGCACACACAACAAAGGCCAACTAGATCACATCTGCATCGTGTCACCCTTCGCAGCGCCAAGACCGTATACCAGCACAATGGTATCAGCTCCAACATTTCCTCTGTTCAATTGTGATCCCCTTAGATACTTACAACACAAGAAACACCACCACTCCAGCACCGAAATCCATTAGACCATCCTTAAGACATCATGTCCTCACCAACCCACACAACAGAAGTTTAGCTACAAATCATCCTTAGACCATACGACAACCACCCCAGAAGAAGCCAGATAAACTAGCAACCCAGCCCATACCGCAACCACACGAGCAGCCCCACACCATCCCAATCAGCATCAAAAGAAAATGCATACCAGGAGTCCTGACCACCCGAAGCAGCAGTTGTTGGCACGACAACTGCTGTAGGACCGAACAACTAGCACAAGAATTTGGGCATAGGGAACCAATTACAATAGACTAGGTATCATATGCAACCATACCAACCCCAACCCCTACTGCATTTCCGATCGCCAAACCTCCCTGAAAACCTCATCAAGGAAAACAAGGTTCCATCCTCAATAGAGACATGGCTGCAGTAAAACACAGTACCTTCGTAGATAATAGGACCACCCAAGGGCCCAAAGCTTTTCTTGAACAACCTAGCTCTATACAGCTTTGTTGTCAATAGTTACTTTAGCACTCCCCACCTTCCTCCTCTTTAGCGGTTTAGTTCCTTCTGGTCCCCCTTACTTATAACTCTTGATACAAGATATTGGATTCAAGATCCAATCCCCGAAGGAGTAATTAAACCTTGTACCTTATGTCTATAACCACAATTTAAGTTGGGCTTTTTGGAACACCTCTTCTGCGTCTACTACTCCTTGCTTAAACACAACCGAGTTTCTGTGCTCCCAGATACACCTTACAATAGCTGCCCATATACCTTTCCATACCATGTTTTGTTTGTTGCTGGCCTGGGTCAAAAAGAAGCTCTCAAAGTGGCTCTTTAAGTCATTATGTTGGACAAACAAAATACCAATCCACCTATAACATAGAGCCCACACGCACACACACACAAAGCCACACCATATTCCAAAAAGATGTTGATATGATTTGATCTTGTCTTGGCATAACGCGCATAAGGTAGATTCCAACGCCACCCCTCTCCTATTGAAACACTCTCTAATTGGTAGTCTACCCAACAGAGACCTCCATTCAGTGGTCGTGACATTGGGAAAGGCCTTGGCCTTCCATAGGAGCTTAAACGCTTCAATGAGGCCTTTCGCCACTCTTAGCTAAACACTCATATGTTGATTTCACAGTGAAACACCCTTTTTCATTGTTCCCCCACACTCGTATGTCTTGCTCCTCCCTGTTAACAGTGGCCCTTGAAATGTGTATTGCAAGATCTGTTTCCAACATCGATTCCCATTTAAATTTGTCATGCATCCAGCTTAAGGTCCATCGCCATACTGACCCTTCTCACACACCTACCTCTTCCACCTTTTGTCCCTGGTTAGACGATAAGGAATGCAGTATGGGGAATAAAGTTTTGAGATTATTGTTCCCAACCCACACATCCTCCCAAAATTTAGCATTGTCACCACGACCTAGTTTCCATCCAATTTCTGCTTGGAACCATCCATCTCCTCCTCCCTCCCTACACACTTTATCAAGGTCCCTCCACCACCATGATTGCATTTTCAAAGGCGTTTGCATTACCTCACTTTCTATTCCATATTTTGACTCGAATAAATCCTTCCATCTCCCTTTCTCGTCCGAGGACCAACGCCATCTCCATTTGGCCAATAGAGCATAATTAAAGTTACGAATGTCTGTGAGTCCCAACCCTCCCTCCTCTTTGAATTTGCATAGGTTTTCCCAGCTTACCCATGAGATCAGCTTCTTCTCCTCCCCCCACCCCCACAAAAACCTCCTTTGGATACTAGTGATACTCTTACAGACCAAGTTCGGTGCTCTGAACAGAAACAAGTAATACAAAGGTACTGCAGTGAGGACAAACTTTATAAACAGATTCTCCCTGCCATGGATAAAAACCTCCCTTTCCACACACTGAGCCTAACTTTCAGTTTGTTTAAAACCGGCTCCCATAAATTTTTCTTCCTTGGGTTGCCTCCCACCTCAAGCCCCAGATATTTGAACGGTACCTCCATCTGAGCACAATTCAAGGTCTCTGTGTAACAAAGGAGATTATTTCTATGAACATTGATGCCTGCTAACTTTGACTTATGAAAAATAATCTTCAAGCCTGAAGCTAGCTCGAAGCCCCTAAGGATAGCCTTTAGGGTCGCCACATTGCAACCCTTTAGTTACTACAAGAAAGAGGAATGGAGCAAGCGGGTCTCCCTGCCTCAACCCTCTTTTAGTTTTGAATTCTCCGTCGGGCTTCCATTAACTAGCACTGAGATAGTAGCACTTTCCATACAACCTCGGATCCATCTAATCCACTAACTATGGAATCCTAGCTTATGTAGCATATCATAGAGGAACTCCCATCGAATCGAATCGTAAGCTTTTTCAAAATCCACCTTCAGACATAACCCTCTTCTCCCGCCCTTTCTAAGATCCTCCACCACTTCATTACCCATAAACAAACTATCTAGAATCCCTCTATCCTTCAAGAAAGTCGATTGACATTCGTCAATAATCATGGGGAGAACCTTCTTGATCCTTCAAGCCAACACCTTGGATATATATTTGTATATGGCGCCTACTAAGGATATGGGTCTGTATTGATCTAGGTGAACATGATTCCTTACTTTAGGTACTAATGCTATGAATGACGCATTGCACCCCTTTGGTATACAACCTGTTTCATGAAAAAGGGTCATCACTGTCGTGAACTCTTCCTTCAAAAACTCCCAACTCTTCTTTAGGAAATTAAAATTGAATCCGTCGGGTCCGGGGCTTTTTGAACCTTCACATTGCCACACCACATCCCTTATTTGCTCCTCGGAGAACCCTTCTAACATACTCAAGTTATTAGATATAGATAGAGACTTGAACTCAACCGCATCAAGTCTTACACCTAGGTCTTTTGTCGCTTCAAATCTGTTATGAAACTACTTTTTTGCTTCAGTACGAATTGTGTTAGGCTCCTCACTCCACAAGCCCTCAACCTCAACTCCCTTTACTTCATTTCTAATTCTTCTCTATCTCAAGGAAGAGTGGAAGAATTTTGTACAAGAGTACCCATTCTTGAACCAGCTTACTCTGGCCTTTTGGCGGAGGAGGGATTCAAGCTTTATATTAGTTTCCTTCAACCGACTTACTAGTTCAACCCTTTTTAACCTTTCGCTTTCCAATAAGACACCATTGCAGTCTTGGCTATCTAGGTCCTCAATTTCCTACAAGATCCTCTACTTAATAGTCTCGATATTGCCGAAGACATTCCTGTTCCAGACTTTTAAGTCGCCCTTCAAGTGTTTCAATTTTTCTTTGACTTTCATGAACCCGCTCCCCTGAACTGAATTTGAGGTCCATCTACCCTTCACCATCTCCATAAAACCTTTTTCTGACAACCAAGCGTCGATGGTTCTAAAAGGTTTAGGACCCCAATCCTTATCCATGGACTTTACAACCAGCGCACAGTGGTTAGAAACTTCCATACGTTGCACGTATTGTTTACACATTGGCCATATTTGCATCCATTCTTCACAGACAAGCACTTTGTCTAGCCTGCTCTTAGCCGACCCATTAGAGTTGAACCAGGTAAATTTCTTACCAACATAAGGAAGCTCGAGCATAAAGTTGGCATCGATGAAGCAATTGAAATCTCTTATTTCGCTTGACTGGTTGTCCCTTGCCCTTACACCTTTCCTTTCACTTTGGCTTCTTACAGCATTAAACTCACCGTAAAAGCACCAAATCAGAACTTGGGTCCCTCTAAGTGTCTATTAAATACCACTTTAAGCAGTTATTCTACAATGTAAAGTTCATTAACTTACATACCTTTAAGTACACATAATTTGTTGCTCATACATCAACCTTTGAACAAAATACTTTAAAACTGTAAGTTTGATATACTCTCCATTAAAATGTCCTTCACCTTACTTAAATATACTTAAATAGACATATATGACGCTTAAACATGCTTCAGATATCATATTGCTTTGCTTTGAGTGATGTACCAAAATATTGGTTGACACTACCTTTTGGATCGACTAAAGCAAAAATTATATTCAAGCAAAAATTCGTTACTATTTATAACAACAACAAAATGTATTAAAAAGTATTTTTTAATGATTAATATATTTTAAACATTTGAGTAAAACTAGAATTACGTTGTTACCATGTCAAAACTGACAGTGTACAATTTCAACGTTTGTTATGGCTTGTGGTAACTGACACTCAATTTCAACGTTAACGCATACTAACAGCCATCGTTACATTTCTGTGATTCTGGTTGAATCACTTCTAAACTAGATTTTATTTTTTTATTTTTTATTTTTAATAAAAAAAAGTAAAATTACATTGATATGTACTGTGATTTGCGTCACTTTAAGTTAATTTTAAGATTTTAAAATATATAAACAGTTTTGTTAAATAATAAAAAAGAGTAGAAACGAATTAACATAAATTTAAATTAATATTTAAAAGCAACCATGGCCAAATAAATGATTAAAACAGTAATAGACTAACTTGACTAAACTAGTTTTACGTTAAGATGCAAAGGAAATAAAAAATTATGGATGAGTTATAAGTGTTTGACTAAGCTAAGGAAAAAAAAGATGAAACATGGTAAACATAATTTGAATTATTTTAAGCTTACTAACAGTGTAAAATTACATTGGAATGTATTGTGATTTGCGTTACTTTCAGTTAATTTTAAAATTTAAAAATATATTATGTTAAATAATAAATAAGAGTAGAAATGAATTAACATATATTTGAATTAATATTTGAAAGCAAACCTTGACCAAATAGGTTGACTAAAGTAGTTATACGTTAAGATGAAAAGGGAAATAAAAAAATATTGATGAGGCATAGTATTAAGTGTGTATATAAGGAATGGGATGGTAAGAATGATGAAGAGATAAGTTGATAAGAGTGAAAACAGAGAAGCATAGAGAATAAAGAGAAAAAATGAAGGTTTTGGCTATGGTGATGTTTGTTATGGGTTATGGTTTGGCCATAACAAGATTGAGTGAAGGTCAAATGCCTGCTAGCTGTGATGAGTATAATCCATTATTTTCACCATGTGTGCCTTATTTGGTTAATCCAGACTTTGGGATTCCAAGTCCAAGGTGTTGTGCTGGAGCTGCTCAGGTGTTTGGAAAAGCCAACAATCCTGCAGCTATTCAAAAACTTTGTACTTGTCTGGTTGCCACTATGCCTAATTTATCGTTTAAACCTGAGAAATTGGCACAACTCCCAGCAGCCTGCAAGATTAAACTTTCATTCCCTATTGATAAGTGCATAAAAGCTTGAACTTATTCAACTGCTCATACCATACATTCACACTTGAATGGTTAAGTTTGATGCATGTAAAACAAATAAATATTATCAAAGGAGGTATCAACTCTTTGCAATTACTATTATTATTAGTCTACAACTTTTTATTTATTTATTTATTTATTTATGCATTTTGTGTGGATTAATTGTGTGATTAATTAATTTAAATAAAGTATTTTGGATGTTTTCACTTACCTATAAAATCACATTTGAGGTAAAGATTAATAAGAGTAAGAGATGAGAATACTTAAAAATTAAAAAACATATAACCTCAAACAAATCATAATCATATCTTGCATGTTTCCAAAGGCAGGAGGTTGTTACTGTATTAGTGTATAGAAGCTCTCTGAGGATAAGGTTCTTGGTTTTAGATTTTGTTTGTCGTTTGTTCCAGATAGAGAATTTTAGAAAGGGAAGTGATACCCGTTATAGTCTGCTGGGTATCATGTGTTTTTTTTTTTTTTTTCTGTAAACGGGTTGAGATATATATTAGTTGTGTGGCTATTTAGTAAAACTAATAATATCTTGTAAAACATAAATAAGAATAATAAAATAAATAAATATTTATGTTTGGTGGTGAAGGTTAAATAAGTTAACACTACAATAAAATTATTAAATAAAACTAATTTTTGATATCAAAATAATTAGTTATTATATTAATTAAATTAAAGATCATCTTATAAAATATAAAATTATTATTATTTAAAATAGATTTTATTATTAATAAAAATTTATAAAATCATTTTTAAATTAGTATATTACTAACTACTTTATATTCTAAATTAGTTTATATTTGTGTTCTAAAGACTAGTTTAGAATTTTAAATTTTAATTGCTAAAACCTTAATAATTAATTTAAACACCAATTTATGAATATTTTTTTCTTTTAGTACTTTATGTTTTTGGAAAAATTGTGTGTCCTAACACTTTATATAATTTATGGCAAGCTGAGTTGGTAAAACATAAGTAAATCTAATCCATCTTTTAATTTGTTGTGCGAAGAAGTAATAATAAGAGGAATAATTATGAACAAAAATGTGGAGAGTTAAAAGAAAATATAAGCCATTCTTAAATATGGTCTAATTGAAGTGGTAGAAAAATATGAATCCTAATAAAAGTCATTCTTATATATATTTTTCTCTTAATTCATATTTTTTTAATGATAAAATTATAACGTAATTTTGAACTTCAATGATTGATTCAAACGATACTATCTCAATATACTTGAAGTCAAAATAATAAATATAAATTACTATATAAAAGGTTGAATATAAAAGTCTAATGTTAAAATATTTCCAAATCTGTCTTTAACTATTAGTCTGATAAAAATAATTTGTTAAAATGTTGGTATTTTGTTGGTAAACTAAATAAATTGTATTTATTTACCGAAAAAAATTCATAAATAATCACAAATTATTTACACAATGTTTTATAGATTTTTATCCATAAACATTATAATTTTATGTTTTTTTTCATGATTATTATTATTATTAAATCCTTATTATAATTAAATTATGCGGTAAGAAATTTTATAAATAAAAGAATATCTTTAACCATCAGACACTAGATAAACTTAGTGATTATATTACAATTATTATTTTTTTTATTATTACTATGATTATTATCATTAATTTATTATTAATATTATATTATTATTATCAATAATAATATAATTATTATAAATATTAATATTATTTAATTATTATTGATATTCTTATTAATTTATAAAAATTATATTATTAATAATATTAATTATTATTAATATTAATTATTACTACTAACATTAGTATTATAAATATTCTTACTATTAATTATTATTATTATTATAAATATTAATTTTATTATTACTATTAATTTTATTATTAATATTTTATAGTAATAACATTATTTTTAATATTATTTTTATTTTTAATATTATTAAACAGTTGAATTTGTAAGTAGAAATTTATATGTAATATGAAATGTATCTACGGATATATATTTTTGGATAATTTATATAGAACGTAAAATTTGTATCTTTGAATTTATTTATCAGAAGCTACACATTTATGGGTAATAATTTTTATGTAGTACGGAATTTATATATATATATATATATATTTAAATTTGGATATCTATGTAATAATTATGATAAATTTGAAATTTTGTCTAACACTATTTTAATGAATTAAAAGTATGAATTAATTAATAAAAAAACACTTAAATCCAAAGTCTTGAAAAATTACAAAAATCACTAAAAAAAAACTGATTTACCTACGGACAAATCCGTATGTAACAACAAAATATACACACACATTACCCACCAACTCTATTTCATGGGTAAATTCGTAGGTAATCGTACATCCATCAAAATGTTTATTCATGCATTTAAATGAATGTCTTTTTTAAAACATGTACAATTTAACATATCCAACACACATTTAATTTCAAATTCAAAACATAACATAATTGAAGTCTCATCATATGAAAGATAACTTAATATAAAAGTCAAGTCCAGATGGTTTTAATTTTAGCTTTTTTAAAGAATTCTGGGAGATTATAAATATAGAATTATATGAAGCTATATGTTGCTTTCACAAATGGGGGGATGACCAAAAGGATGTACTGCCTCTTTCATCACAATTATCCCCAAAATTACTAACCCTGTTAGATTAGAGGACTTTAGACAATATCATTAGTTGGCAATTTTTACAAAATCATAGCAAAAATTCTAAATAGAAGACTGCAGAAAATCATGCAAGCTGTAAACTATTTATTTATTTTGGATCTGTATACTAAATAAATTGTATTTATTTACCGCAAAAAAATTCATAGATAATCACAAATTATCTACAAAATGTTTTATAGATTTTAATCTATAAACACTATAATTTCATGTTTTCATGATTATTATTATTAAATCATTATTATAATAAAATTATGCTGTAAGAAATTCTATAAATAAATAAAAAAATCTTTAACCATCACACTAGATAAACTTAGTGATTATATTAGAATTATTATTTTTTTATTATAATTTTTATTATTACTATGGTTATTATCATTAATTTAATATTAATAATTATAATAATAATAATAATATTATTATTATATTATTATTAAATTATTATTATTACTTGTTGAGATTGTTTTTTAACGAAACTTCATGCTTCGAAAGGAAGGAAAGGAAGAATGATACTAACCAATGATTTCACATGCTCGATGAGTTTTGGTTTGATAGCAAGTCAACCAACCAAAACAGTTTTCAATCTTTTTAAAAACACCTAAGTATAAAACAATCACAACAGGTTGTTTTTCACTTAGTTTGAAAAACACTTTAAACATAAAAGATTTGAAAACACTTAAGCTTTAGATTCAACAAAGAGTGGATTACAAAGATAAACTACCCCAAATCCTACTCTAAAACACAGCATCAACTTCAAGCAACTCAGCCTTCCATCAAATGCTAGGATTTGGATTCTTCAAAGCTGTTGATCACACTTGATTCAACAGCTATAAGTAATTGGATGTTGGCTGGTGCATACAAGAGAACCTGTAGAAGTGGAAGGGTTTGTTGGTGTATAGGTTGTTGGCAACGAAGCATTGAGCAATCTTATTCGGGGATAAAATTGTTGCACCAGTAGAATTATAAACTGACTCAAAGGTCCAGAGGTGAGTTTGAGTATGCATAACAGGTACACTAGATGTTTTCCCTATATGCAGAGGTAAGTTTTGATTGTTGGTAAAGGGTGGAAAAGGTGTGGTCAGGGGTTGTTGCGCTGCTAGCTAAACCATCTATGAGGTACTGCAGAAACACTTTGAAGGCATGCAAAATAAGACGTGGATAAGGTGGTATATTTTCTTGTTGTGTAATGTTCTGGTATGGATTAATTTAAGCAGAAGCTAAGTAGAATCAGAGGGGTTTTAGGTGCTAGAGCAAAATCTGTGATCAGGTCTTTAAAGTTTGTTGGGAGCATCGTATATATGTGTATATGAATCCTAGAATTCATTTCTTTGTCAATGAAAGAAGAAGTATGTATGTATCTCTGTCAGATGTGATCTTGTATAAAAAAGGAGATGCTCGAAGGGTCGTGCTATCAAAAGAAGGTGTTGTGGTGGTGCGGAATGATAACGGTTTTGTATAGGGTTATTAGGGTGATGGGAACTAGTTGGCATTTGATGGTCTATGGTTGCTGGTTTTCCTTTTTTGAACCAGTTTTGGGGTAGTAAAGGAAGAGGTAACTCCCTAAAAGCTTTAAAATTGTGGATTTAAGTGGTTTGTCACTTAGTTTGTCTGCATTGGATGAATGCTTAATTTGGAGTGTCATCTGTAGGAGAGAGGTGGCGCTGGAATCTACCTTATGTGTCTTATGCCAAGACAAAACCGAATCATGTCAACACCTCTTTATGGCATGCGATGTGGCTCTGCGCGTGTGGGCTCTATGTTATAGGTGGATTGGTATCTTGGTTGTCCAACACAATGACTTAAAGAACCACTTTGAGAGTTTTTTCTTGGCCCAGGCCTACAATAAACAAAACATGGTTTGGAAAGGTATATGGGTAGCTATTGTAAGGTGCATATGGGAGCACAAGAACTCGGTTGTGTTCAAACTGTTGGGTTTAATAGTGCCAAAGTTCAAGAGGGGGGGTGAATTGACCTTTTAAAACTTTCTCGCAGAAACAGTGTTTAACACAGTTTTACAGAAAATAAATCGATTTATGTGAAAATGAACAGATTTATTTCAGCACTGTTTTTGTTTGAAAAGCTTTTAATACAGCAACATTAATCACAAGACTGTGCTGATAGATTTTCCAGATGCACACACACAGATATCAGATTGAAAAACAGTGAAACACAAAACAGCAAGCTTCAATTTTAAGCAATTGTTTAAGGTTCAATTAATAGCATTGGCAGTTTCTTGAGCAGCCTATCACAGTCAATCTGTTCCAATGGCTTTTAGCAGATTATATATGTTCTTATCAGATTCAAACACCTTTTTCAGAAATCAAGAACAGTATGCACAGTGACCAGAAAGAACAGATTTATTTTCAATTGAACAGATTTATTTCTTTGCTGTTTTATCAATTATGCAGAAACGAAATTGCAGAGAGTGAGAGAGAATGAACACAGGCAGTTATACTGGTTCACTCAACTGAGCTACATCCAGTCTTCACCAACAACAGGTGGAAATCACTAAAACACAGTACAACCAAGTACAATTCCCACTGTTCTTGAAACCTACAAGAACTTAGGTACTCTTGCTGAAAAAACCTATTTCAGCACACACACACCCACTCTTCAAGAACACCTATCAAGAAGAGTGTTCAACCAAACTATTACAAGAAATGAGAAGTGAAACGACTACACCTGATTGAGGATACAAAGATCTGCCTTAAACCAGTAGGCAAGATTGCTAGAACAGTAGCTGCACCTCACACCAAGCTTTTGGAACCAAACCAAGAACAAGCACTTTGTGATTTTCGAAATCTTTGAAGAACAAATGCTAATCCTTTGTAAACACTTAACTCTCTGCTGTCAAAACTTGTTTTTGCAAATGTATGAATTGGTATTAAACTCAGAAACAAGTTTGCATTTTATAGAAAGCCAACTTATAACAGATTTTTGAAAAACAGTTAAAGCTGTTATAAAATGAACAGATTGAAAATAAAATGAACAGATTTATTTTCAAAAGCAGTTAGAGAATTTGTTAAGTGAGGAGACTTAGTCAACCATTCTGGTGCAGAGATAAAACTGAAAAACGTTTAAGCTTGACATGGCACCAGAGACAAAAAGAATCTATTCATTTACAGATGAACAGATTCATTTTTCAAAACGAAAACAGAGAAAGTTTAACAATTTAAAACTCAGTCGTTTTGAAAAGAAGAAGACTTAGTCAAAATGCCTGATGCACAAAATCTAATTTTTACAAGACTTTAGCCAAGGCATCAGTGAAAAAAATGAATCTGTTTATTTAGAAAAGAACAGATTTATTTTTATGCAGTAAACGTGTTTTTGTGTAAAACATGTGAAAAACAGTTTAAGAAAACTTATGCTTGTTCTTATCACATGGCCAGTGGTTATGAGGTGAGTTACTCAGCAAAAAGCCCACTCTTAGACAACCTCTAAGCACTACCTAAGACATACTTAAAGCAAAGCAAAATACAAATGAAAAGTACATATAGGTCTTCATCAAACACTACATATAAGCCTTCATCAAACACAATCTTGAAGGGGCAGCAACCATCTTCAACAATCTCCCCCTGTTTGATGGAGACAAATCCCCATAGCTAACCTCATAGCTTTGTTGCTTTAAGTACCTGCACTGCACCAGATTTTAAACCAGAAAAAAACAGCAACATTGCATAACATGCAGAATTGGTTTAAAAGATGCAGAATTAACTCCCTGTTTCAGCTAGCTTCACCTAGCATGGTGAGCTATTTTTCTCCCCCTTTGGATTCATCAAACAGCATATAAGCATAGGGAATAAAAGGGATATAAAGCAGAAACCATAATCATAATAGTTCAGAAACAGAAAACCAAATTGTTTAGCATTACAGAAACTTGAAAACTGATAAAGAAAGCATTAAAAGCAGAAAACTACTGATCCTTGTAGTAAAGCTCTGCAAGTTGTGCCTGAACCCCTTCAATCTGATTATCAAGGTGTTGGAACCTTGCATGAGTAGTCTCAAAGTGTGCCCTTTGTTCTGCAGACATTACATCAAGACGATACAGCACTTGCCTTTCAAACATAGACATTGGTTCTCCACGGTATTCTGGACCTTGATAGGCAACTATGGCATTTGCAGCAACTTCCTCATGTTCAGATTGGGTAGCAGGTGAGTCATCATCCATAGGAACAGCTTCATCCTCATCCTCATGTTCTGCTTGAGGGTCCTTCTCCTTGAGAACCACCCACTTGTCTTCAATTTTGTGAAAACCCATTTTGGTGAGAGTTGAAGTATCAATCTCACTTACAGGTTTGATAGGGTCATTTCTCTCATTTGTAACATCAACACCAAAGTAATCAATTAATTTGGAAACAAGAATAGCATAGGGAAATCGGTAATCAGCCAACCTTTTTTACTTGAGCATGTGTTCATTGACAATGAACACCCAGTTTACCTTAATCTGGTTCATGATGCAATATAGGAGAATGAGATCCTCTTCATGTAAGACAGCATGGTTTGTCCCTCTTGGAATCAGTTGCCATGCTATGATGTATGCAACTAGGCGTGGAGTGAGGTTCAAATGCTCTGCATGGAACCTGTTTATACTCTCAGTAGGATTCCTCATGCAACTCTTATAATATTGCAGCTTGTTGAATTCTTGGATTCCACTGGTGTTTCCTTTTCCTACTTTCAATCCAGCATATTTTATTCCAGCCACAGAATTCCACACCTCACTTGTGATCTTCATCTTGGTTCCTTTCACATACGAGACAACATTCTTCCCATCCAATGTGAGGTTAGTATAAAACACTTTAACCAAATCAGGATAAACATTACCCGTTAATTCCAGCATCTTTTTCAGTTTCTGGTGCTTCAACACAGCCCTTGTTTCTACCAGTTTTTCAGATTTCAGCCAGTTGAAATCCAACACCTTGGGTATGTTGATCTGCTTCGTGCTTGTCTCATGAATGTAGGCATTGATGCCTTCTTCATTTCCAGCGAACCAACCTTCTAGTACACCTTAAGAAGTGGTTTGCTTTCCCTTGCTTTTCTGTTTTTGTCTTGAAGACAAAGCCATGTTTGAACCAGAAAATATTTCTTGTTTCTAATGGTGAGAATCAAAGAGAGGCAGCCAATGTGGGTAGAAAATATTCACACAGATTTATAGCAGAATAAATGGATTGATATGGCAGTTATGAGTGGATATGCATGAAGATTTTATGCTCTGAATTTGTGCAGAGAATCTTTGAAAATATGCACCAAATATTTAGGGTCACGATGCATACACTCAAACTCTCATTGAGCACCCAAACCATCAAATCGGTTACATAACCATGACCAAAACCGTCAAAGGTACAGAGGTTAATGCCCACTAAGTCAGTCAAGCAGTCAAAGATCAGAAATTCTCTTTCCTAGTCATCAATGCATATCAGTGCAGAAAATAAACACATTTAATTGCGAATAAACATATTTAATTTTTCACTGCTAGGCACAATTGACATTTATAATACCCAATTCATTAAGCAGAAAATTAAACCTATCTTTAGTTAATGGTTTTGTGAACAAATCAGCAAGTTGTAAATCAGTACCAATGAACTTAATATCACATGTTCCATTAGATATGTGTTCCCTTAGAAAATGATGCCTAATTTCAATGTGTTTGGTTCTTGAATGCATGACAGGATTTTTGGTTAAGTTGATTGCACTTGTATTATCACACAACAGAGGTATATGGTTAAGTAAGATACCAAAATCGTTCAATTGTTGTCTTAGCCATATAGTTTGAGCACAGCAACTCCCTGCTGCAATGTATTCTGCTTCAGCAGTGGAAAGAGCTACACAAGCCTGCTTTTTGCATTGCCATGAGATCAAGCTTGATCCAAGCAAATGACAGGTTCCACTTGTGCTCTTCCTATCAATTTTGCAACCTGCAAAATCTGAATCAGAATATCCAGTTAAACTTAATGAAATATTACCTGGATACCACAAGCCAACTTCTTTAGTTCCTTGCAAATACTTCAAAATCCTTTTGACAGCATTGTAGTGTGATTCTTTAGGAGCAGATTGAAACCTTGCACACATGCACACTGCAAACATTATATCTGGCCTGCTGGCAGTGAGATACAGTAGTGATCCTATGAGTCCTCTGTATTTGGTTTCATCAACAGAAATTCCAGCTTCATCATGATCCAAATGACAGCTTGTTGAGAAGGGTGTGCTGATTGGTTTACACTTGTCCATTTCAAATTTCTTCAGCAAATCCTTGCAATACTTAGCTTGACTTAGGAAAATGCCATCCTTGAGTTGTTTGACCTGCAAGCCTAGAAAATAGTTCAACTCACCCATCATTGACATTTCAAACTCACTCTTCATGACTTTCACGAAAGCTTCACACAATTCTCCATTATTTGATCCAAAAATGATGTCATCCACATATACTTGGACTAGAATTGAGTCATCTCCTTTCTTCTTAATGAACAAGGTCTTATCTGATGTGCCTCTGTCATAGCCTTGTGAGGTGAGAAAATCACTTAGCCTCTCATACCATTGCCTAGGAGCTTGCTTGAGTCCATAGAGAGCCTTTTGGAGTTTGAACACATATTCTGGATGTTGATGGTCTTCAAAACCTGGTGGTTGTGAAACAAATACCTCTTCATTTATATAGCCATTTAGAAAGGCACTTTTCACATCCATTTGAAATAGCTTGAACCCTTTGATGCAGGAGAAGGCAAGCAGCAGTCTAACAGCTTCTAACTGAGCCACTGGTGCATATGTCTCATCATAGTCTATTCCTTCTTCTTGATTGTACCCTTTAGCTACAAGCCTAGCCTTGTTTCTGGTGATCACTCCATGCTCATCCATCTTGTTTCTAAATACCCATTTTGTTCCAATTACATTCATCTCAGGTATTCTAGGAACAAGAGTCCAGACCTCATTAAGAGCAAACTGATTCAGTTCCTCTTGCATAGCTAAAATCCAGTTGTTGTCCTTGAGAGCTTCATTCAAATTCTTGGGTTCAACTTGAGATACAAAGGCCATTGCTTCACAGAAATTGTTCAAGGATTTTCTAGTTGACACTCCTTTCTCAATGTTCCCAATGACATTATCAAGGGTTAAGTCTCTTGGGGTTTTCCACTCTTTTGGCAAACCTGCAGCTGCAGTAGATTCTTGTATAGCATGTGTATCAGCAGTATCAAAATGAATCGATTCATTTTGATTTAAAACAGATTTAAATTCATTACTGTCAGGGTCATCAGCAGTTTTAGATAGGCTATGATCAGTTTCATAAAAAACAACATGCATTGATTCTTCTACTATAAGCAGCCTTTTATTGAAGACTCTATATGCATGACCATTCAAAGCATAACCAATGTGCACACCTTCATCAGATTTAGCATCAAACTTACCAAGATTTTCTTTGCCATTATTCAATACAAAACATTTACACCCAAATACTCTAAGGTGACTCACACTAGGTTTTCTGCCCTTATACAATTCATATGGGGTTTTCTTAAGAATTGGTCTTATTAAGGTCCTATTTAAGACATAACCTGCAGTATAAACAGCATCAGCCCAAAAATACTTAGGAAGCTTAGATTCATTTAACATAGTTCTAGCAAGTTCCTCTAATGATCTATTTTTCCTTTCAACTACACCATTTTGTTGAGGTGTCCTAGGGGCTGAAAAGGTATGAGCTATCCCATGCTTCTCACAGAACCTCTCAAACTTAGCATTTTGAAACTCTCCCCCATGATCACTTCGAATAGATTTTATGCAACAACCATTTTCATTTTGCAGAATTTTTGCTAATCTCTTAAAGGCAGAATAAGCATCATGTTTATGTGCAAGAAATAGAGTCCATGTAAATCTAGAGTAATCATCCACAACAACTAAAGCATACAAATTTCCAGCCAAGCTAGCAACTCTAGATGGACCAAATAAGTCCATATGTAACACATCCAATGGATTTTTTGTAGAGACAATATCCTTTAACTTGAAAGAGGATTTGATTTGTTTACCTTTCACACAAGCATCACAAAGCCTGTTGTCCTGAAATTTAATGTTAGGTAAACCAGAAACTAAATCTTTAGATTTCAATTTATTCAAGTGATTTGTGTGTATGTGAGCTAACCTCCTGTGCCACAACCAAGACTCATCACTTCTGGACAGCAAACACTCATTTGAAGAGTTAGTTTCCATGATATTCAACAGATAAATGTTATTCACTCTCTTACCAGTAAACAGTACCTTACTAGATAAATTACTTAAGATTGTGCAACCATTTGACTCAAAATTCACTTTGTATCCTTTGTCACAAAGCTGGCTTATGCTGAGAAGACTATGCTTGAGTCCTTCTACATACAGCACGTTCTCAATGGTTGTTGAGTTCCCTGTTCCAACAGTTCCTCTGCCCAAAATCCTCCCTCGGTTATTATCACCATAGGTTACATGTCCTTCTGCTTTGAGCTTTAAGCTGGTGAACTTTGTAAGATCTCCAGTCATATGCTTGGAACAGCCACTGTCCAAGTACCACTGGTTTTTCTTGCTTCCAATCTGCAAAACAGAATAAAAAATATACAAATGGTACCCTTTTCAGTATAGGGTCCAGCACAGATTAAAACCTTCTCTTTGGTAGCCATTTTGCTAAGTTCTTAGGAGCAAGATGCTTTCTAGCAATGCAAGACCTAGATGTATGACCAGATTTCATGCAGTAAAAACAGGTTACATGAGATGCCTTTTTGCCACTGTTAAAAGCTGAAAAAACTGATTTTGCTGGAACAAAAAAACTTGAAAGCTTTTTGACATTGGTTGTATTTCCAAGGGTATAACCAAGTCCATTCTTATTGAAAACAGCATTCTGTGATCCAAGGAGAGACTCAAGGTTTTCTCTTCCCTTGGTGAAATTGGAAAGGGTTTTCAGCAAATATTCCACTTGTTTTTCCAATCTTTTGCAGTTTTCACAGTTTTTAATAGAGGCATGCAAGCAAGTCAGTTCAAGGCTTACCAAATCTGTTTTGGCCTTATGCAATTCTTCCTCAAGTGTTTTTACTTTAGGTGCAAGCACATTATTTACCTTTTGCAGCTTATTACATATTATAGCTAGCCTATTGGCTTCATCATGTGTTTCCTTGAAGGCAGCAAGCAAATCATCATAGTTATCAGAATCAACAGAAAAATTACTTACTGATTCAGAGCTTGACTCCTCATCCTTCATCATGAAACACAAATTGTTCTCCTCATCTTCTGTTGAAGAGCTGCTGGTTAAGGATACTTCATTTTCCTCCCATGAGATGTAGGCTCTTCTTCCCTTGTTCCTTTCAAATTTCTTGCTGGCAGATTTGTCCCTTGTTTGATTGTCTGGACAATCTGTTTTGATATGCCCTGTTTTGCCACAGCCAAAGCAAGTATATTTAGAGGAATTTGAATCATTGGGTTTAGGATACCTTCTTTTCTGTTGGTTCCTATTTTTGCTTTTCTTCCTCAGGAATTTGCTGAATTTTTTTGTAAGAAGGCTGATTGTGTCATCATCTTCAGCATCTTCTTTTTCTTCTTGATCTCATCCAATTCAGTTGCTTTTAGTGCAAGACCTTTGGGTTTTCTCTCTGTTGTTTCCTGCTCTTTTAGTCTTTTGAGCTCTAGCTCATGCTCCATCAGCTTTCCAAACAGTGCAGCAGTTCCCAACTTTGACAGATCACGGCTTTCAGAGATAGCTGTCACCTTTGGTTGCCAGCTTCTGTCGAGGCACTTCAATATCTTTATGTTGAGTTCCTCTCTGTCAAATTCTTTTCCCAAGCCAGTGAGGTGATTCACAATGTGGGTGAATCTTTTCTGCACATTAGCAATGCTCTCCTCGGGTTGCATTCTGAACAGCTCATATTCTTGGATGAGTGCATGTTTCCTTGACCTTTTCACATCTTCAGTACCCTCATGAGTCACTTCTAAGACTTCCCACATCTCCTTAGCTGACTTACATTGGGATATCCTGAAGAACTCATCCGTTGTCAATGCAGAGGTTATGATGTTCTTGGCCATAAGATCATGTTGAGCCTTCCTCCTTTCGGTCTCATTCCATTCTGATCTTGGCTTTTCCACTTGTTCATCCTTGACAACCTGCATTGGCACATAAGGTCCATTGACCACAGCTTCCCAAATTAATGCATCAATGGATTCCATGAAAATTCTCATTCTAACTTTCCAAAATGCATAATTCATTCCATTGAACATAGGTGGTCTATTAACAGCAGAACCCTCAGCAAAAAGCACATTAAACTCAGACATTATTACAAACAAACTTGATTAAAATACAAGTCCTAGCTCTTGATACCAATTGTTGGGTTTAATAGTGCCAAAGTTTCTCGCAGAAACAGTGTTTAACACAGTTTTACAGAAAATAAATCGATTTATGTGAAAATGAACAGATTTATTTCAGCACTGTTTTTGTTTGAAAAGCTTTTAATACAGCAACATTAATCACAAGACTGTGCTGATAGATTTTCCAGATGCACACACACAGATATCAGATTGAAAAACAGTGAAACACAAAACAGCAAGCTTCAATTTTAAGCAATTGTTTAAGGTTCAATTAATAGCATTGGCAGTTTCTTGAGCAGCCTATCACAGTCAATCTGTTCCAATGGCTTTTAGCAGATTATATATGTTCTTATCAGATTCAAACACCTTTTTCAGAAATCAAGAACAGTATGCACAGTGACCAGAAAGAACAGATTTATTTTCAATTGAACAGATTTATTTCTTTGCTGTTTTATCAATTATGCAGAAACGAAATTGCAGAGAGTGAGAGAGAATGAACACAGGCAGTTATACTGGTTCACTCAACTGAGCTACATCCAGTCTTCACCAACAACAGGTGGAAATCACTAAAACACAGTACAACCAAGTACAATTCCCACTGTTCTTGAAACCTACAAGAACTTAGGTACTCTTGCTGAAAAAACCTATTTCAGCACACACACACCCACTCTTCAAGAACACCTATCAAGAAGAGTGTTCAACCAAACTATTACAAGAAATGAGAAGTGAAACGACTACACCTGATTGAGGATACAAAGATCTGCCTTAAACCAGTAGGCAAGATTGCTAGAACAGTAGCTGCACCTCACACCAAGCTTTTGGAACCAAACCAAGAACAAGCACTTTGTGATTTTCGAAATCTTTGAAGAACAAATGCTAATCCTTTGTAAACACTTAACTCTCTGCTGTCAAAACTTGTTTTTGCAAATGTATGAATTGGTATTAAACTCAGAAACAAGTTTGCATTTTATAGAAAGCCAACTTATAACAGATTTTTGAAAAACAGTTAAAGCTGTTATAAAATGAACAGATTGAAAATAAAATGAACAGATTTATTTTCAAAAGCAGTTAGAGAATTTGTTAAGTGAGGAGACTTAGTCAACCATTCTGGTGCAGAGATAAAACTGAAAAACGTTTAAGCTTGACATGACACCAGAGACAAAAAGAATCTATTCATTTACAGATGAACAGATTCATTTTTCAAAACGAAAACAGAGAAAGTTTAACAATTTAAAACTCAGTCGTTTTGAAAAGAAGAAGACTTAGTCAAAATGCCTGATGCACAAAATCTAATTTTTACAAGACTTTAGCCAAGACATCAGTGAAAAAAGTGAATCTGTTTATTTAGAAAAGAACAGATTTATTTTTATGCAGTAAACGTGTTTTTGTGTAAAACATGTGAAAAACAGTTTAAGAAAACTTATGCTTGTTCTTATCACATGGCTAGTGATTATGAGGTGAGTTACTCAGCAAAAAGCCCACTCTTAGACAACCTCTAAGCACTACCTAAGACATACTTAAAGCAAAGCAAAATACAAATGAAAAGTACATATAGGTCTTCATCAAACACTACATATAAGCCTTCATCAAACACAATCTTGAAGGGGCAGCAACCATCTTCAACACAAACAAGGAGTAGTAGACGCATAAGAGGTGTTCCAAAAAGCTCAACTTAAATCGTGGTCGTGGATGAAGCATAAGGTACACAACTTTAACTACTCATTCGTGGATTGGATCTTGAATCCAATGTTTTGCACCAAGATTTATAAGTAAGGGGGATCGGAAGTTTTAATTTGCAATAGAGGAGGAAGAAGGTGAGGGCTAATATAACTGTTTTACGGCAGGGCTGTATAGAGCTAGGTGGCTCAAGGAAGAGGTGGCCTTCGCTCCTTTTCTTCTGTTAGTTGCTTGGCAGCATTTTTCGAGCCAACAGCTGTTATATGGGTGGTCAGGACTCCTAAACTATGAAATCGTAAGGTCGGTCTAATGGAGTAGGGAGTTGGAGTGGTGGTGTTTCTTTTGATGAAGGTCACTAAGGGGATAATAGTGGAACAAAGGAAATGTTGGAGCTGATTCTGTCGTGCCGGTACATGGTCTTGGTGCTACGAAGGGTGCCATGATGCAAATGTATTATAGGTACCCTAGGTTGTGCGTGCTTATATGCAGGGTGAATACAGGCTTTGCGAATTCAGAATAGCAATGATCCTCATTCTTATGGATTGGTTAGCTGCTCACTTTAATGTCCAGGTTGGGTTATGCAAAATGTGATGCCTCACTTGTGAGCATTCTGCAGTACGCTCTAGGACTCGTTTTGGTTTTGGGTGTGAGGAATCATGGTGGGCGAGATCACCCTTTGGGACTAGAGGGTTTGTGTCTCTAGGATTAGAAGATGTCTAGCAGGTGCACTTCTCATCATATCCCTATGTTGTAGATGGTAACAGACTGATGTAAAGGGAAGGGAGGAGGCTCAAGCTCCTCAATATCCAGTAGCTTATTGTAGTTGTGTCTACCAGCAGCTTGGTTTTTTCTGGTATACATGCAGTTCAAGTCTATTATGGGGCTCCTAAGTACCTTAAGCTTTATTGTGATAACTACTTTATCTTTTAACTTTGTTGCTATGCTGATTGCTTAAGCTAGGAGAGGTTTTTGTATAAGGGTTGGGACACCCCTTAAGTGTCTCTCTTATTATATTAATTCATTGCTGATAAAAAAAAAATTGTATACCGGTTGGGACATCCCTAAAGTGTTCCTTTAATTCATTACTTTATTGCTCATAAAAAAAAAATTGACTATATGTGACGATTAAACATACTTAAAATATCATATCCTTAGCTAATGCACCAAAAACCTTTTGGATCGACGGAAACAAAAAATATATTTAAGCAACATCTTTTTGGAATTTTTTGTTGTTATGCTCATTCTTGCTGCTATTAAAGGTTGTCAATGATTTTACTTAATACATTTTGTTAAAACTTGTATCACACATGCATTAGTAACTAACTAATGGCATAAAAAATATTCATCGCTAATTTACTTTTATAATAACTTTTATGACGATGTTTTTAAGACAACTTATAATAATTTTGTTATAAAATGACATTGTTAATCATCCCAAACTTCAATTTCTCACCACAAAATTCATTATTATTTATAACAACAACAAAATATCTTAAAAAATATTTTTTAATGATTAATATATTTTCAACATTTGACTAAGCTAGTATTACGTTGATAGCATGTAAAACCTGATTAGACCAATTTCAACGTTAACGCATACTAACAGTGTAAAATTACATTGGAATGTATTGTGATTTGCGTTACTTTCAGTTAATTTTAAGATTTAAAAATATATTATGTTAAATAATAAATAAGAGTAGAAATAAATTAACATATATTTGAATTAATATTTAAAAGCAACCCTTGACCAAATAGGTTGACTAAAGTAGTTATACGTTAAGATGGAAAGGGAAATAAAAAAATATTGATGAGTTATAAAAGATGCAAAGTATTAAGTGTGTATATAAGGAATGGGATGGTAAGCATGATGAAGAGATAAGTTGATAAGAGTGAAAGCAGAGAAGCATAGAGAATAAAGAGAAAAGATGAAGGTTTTGGCTATATGGTGATGTTTGTTATGGTTTATGGTTTGGCCATAACAAGATTGAGTGAAGGTCAAATGCCTGCTAGTTGTGATGAGTATAATCCATTATTTTCACCATGTGTGCCTTATTTGGTTAATCCAAACTTTAGGATTCCAAGTCCAAGGTGTTGTGCTGGAGCTGCTCAGGTGTTTGGAAAAGCCCAACAATCCTGCAGCTATTCAAAAACTTTGTACTTGTCTGGTTGCCACTATGCCTAATTTGTCGTTTAAACCTGAGAAATTGACACAACTCCCAACAGCTTGCAAGATTAAACTTTCATTCCCTATTGATAAGTGCATAAAAGCTTGAACTTATTCAATTGCTCATACCATACATTCACACTTCAATGGTTAAGTTTGATGCATGTAAAACAAATAAATATTATCAAAGGAGGTATCAACTCTTTGCAATTACTATTATTATTAGTCTACAACTTTTTATTTATGTATTTATGCATTTTGTGTGGATTAATTGTGTGATTAATTAAATTAAATAAAGTATTTTGGATGTTTTCACTTACATATAAAATCACATTTGTGGTAAAGATTAATAAGTTGGTACATAGTAGCTAACCAACCAAAGTAAGAGATGTGAATACTTTCAAAAACATATAACCTCAAATAAATCCTAATCATATCTTGCAAAATATAAATATTAGTTGTGTGCCTATTTAATAAATAAGAATAATAAAATAAATAAATAAATATTTATGTTTGGTGATGAAGGTTAAGTAAGTCAACACTATAAAAAAGTTATTAAAAAAAACTAATTTTAGATACCAAAATAATTAGTTATTATATTGATTAAATTAAACATTATCTTATAAATTATAAAATTATTATTATTTAAAATAGATTCTATTAATAAGAAAAATTTATAAAACAATTTTTAAATTAGTATTTAACCATTAGTTACTAACTACTTTATATTCTAAATTAGTATCTATTAGTCTTCTAAAGACTAATTTTAAATTTTAATTACTAAAACCATAATAATTAATTTAAACACCAATTTATAAATATTTTGTTCTTTTAGTACTTTATGTTGTAGGAAAATTGTGTGTCCTCTAACACTTGTTATATAATTTATGGCAAACTGAGTTGGTAAAACATAAGTAAATCTAATCCATCTTTTAATTTGTTGTGCGAAGTAATAATAAGAGGAATAATTATGAAAAAAAAATGAGAAGAGTTAAAGAAAATAAAAGCCATTCTTAAATATGGTCTAATTAAGTGATAGAAAAATATGAATGTTTCGGTCGTAATAGTATTATATAGTTATGGAGTCGAGTTCAATGTTTGTTTATATATTTATTTATATATATATATATATATTTATATATTTCTTAATTCATTAAGATGTTTTTTAAGAACAAAACTGTGACATTATTTTGAACTCCAAAACGAATAATATTTCTGATGCAGTAATTAATCCTAACGATACTATCTCAATATGTTTAAGGTTGAAATAGTAAATGTAAATTACTAAAAAAAAAGAAGTCTGATGATAAAATATTTTGAAATTTTCCTTTAACAATTAGTGTGATGAAAACAATTTGTTATAATATTGGTACTTTTGTTGGATCTGTAAACTAAATAAATTGTATTAATTTGCCGCAAAAATTCATAGATAATCACAAATAATCTACAAAATGTTTTACAGATTTTTATCCATAAACACTATAATTTCATGATTATTATTATTAAATCCTTATTATAATTAAATTATACTGTAAGAAATTCTATAAATAAATAGAAATATATATTTAACCACCACCACACACACTAAATAAACTTAGTGAGTATATTACAATTATTATTTTTTTTATTATAATTTTTATTATTACTATGATTATTATCATTAATTTATTATTAATAATTTTAATAATAATAATATATTATTATT
This sequence comes from Phaseolus vulgaris, assembly GCF_000499845.2. Classification (NCBI taxonomy): domain Eukaryota; kingdom Viridiplantae; phylum Streptophyta; class Magnoliopsida; order Fabales; family Fabaceae; genus Phaseolus; species Phaseolus vulgaris. Next base: position 11,122,237 of record NC_023754.2, on the reverse strand, counting down.
AAATTATTATTATCAATAATAATATAATTATTATAAATATTAATATTATTTAATTATTATTAATATTATTATTAATTTATAAAAATTATATTATTAATAATATTAATTATTATTAAAATTAATTATTACTATTAATATTAGTATTATAAAAATTCTTACTTTTTATTTTGTCAGCAAAGAATAAATAAATTAAAAGAGACATTTTAGAGGTGTTTCAACCCTTATATAGTGCCTATTTTGAAAGACAGCTAAAAAAGGGGCAAGAAGCTAAAACTATTGAAACAATTGTTGGACAAAAATCACAACCTAAGCACCTTACATATCCCCATGAAGGCAGCGGCCTACAAAATCATGCAGATTATAGGAATAAAAAGATAATGGCATGCTTAGAAGACCACCTTTCATCCACATATCCTATTAACTTTCAGCTGCTTGGCAAAAGCCCCACATTCTAGTCTACAACTTTCATCACAATTATCCCCAAAATTACTAACCCTGTTAGATTAGAGAACTTTAGACCAATATCATTAGTTGGTATTTTTTACAAAATCATAGAAAAAATTCTAGGTAGAAGACTGCAGAAAATCATGCATAAAATCACTAATCATAAACAATCGACTTTCATTCAGGGAAGGGATATCCTTGATAGCATAATTGTGGCAAATGAAGTTATAGAGGAGGTAAGAAAGAAGAAGTGTAAATGTATCATTGTTTTGTTTGTTGTTGCCTGTGTCAAAAAGAAGCTCTCAAAGTGGCTCTTTAAGTCATTATGTTGGACAAACAAAATACCAATCCACCTATAACATAGAGCCCACACGCACACACGCACAAAGCCACACCACATTCCATAAAAAGATGTCGATATGATTCGATCTTGTCTTGGCATAACGCGCATAAGGTAGATTCCAGCGCCACCCCTCTCCTATTGAAGCACTCTCTAGTTTGTAGTTTACCCAATAGAGCCCTCCATGCAGTGGTCGTGACATTGGGAAAGGCCTTGGCCTTCCAGAGGAGCTTAAATGCTTCAATGAGGCCCTCCGCCACTCTTAGCTAAACACTCATATGTTGATTTCACAGTGAAACACCCTTTTTCATTATTCCCCCACACTCGTATGTCTTACTCCTCCCTGTTAACTGTGGCCCTTGAAATGTTTATTGCAAGATCTGTTTCCAACACCGATTCCCATTCAAATTTGTCATACATCCAGCTTAAGGTCCATCGCCATATTAACCCTTCCCACACACCTACCTCTTCCACCTTTTGTCCCTAGTTAGACGATAAGGAATGCAGTGTGGGGAATAAAGTTTTGAGATTATTGTTCCCAACCCACACATCCTCCCAAAATTTTTCTTTGTCACCACGACCTAGTTTCCATCCAATTTCTGCTTGGAACCATCCATCTCCTCCTCCCTCCCTACACACTTTATCAAGGTCCCTCCACCACCATGATTGCAATTTCAAAGGCGTTTGTATTACCTCACTTTCTATTCCATATTTTGACTCGAATAAATCCTTCCATCTCCCTTTCTCGTCCGAGGACCAACGCCATCTCCATTTGGCCAATAAAGCGTAATTAAAGTTACCAATGTCTGTGAGTCCCAACCCTCCCTCCTCTTTTAATTTGCATAGGTTTTCCCAGCTTACTCATGAGATCGGCTTCTTCTCCTTCCCCCACCCCCACAAAAACCTCCTTTGGATACTAGTGATACTCTTACAGACCAAGTTCGATGCTCTGAACAGAGACAAGTATTACAAAGGTATTGTAGTGAGGACAAACTTTATAACACAGATTCTCCCTGCCGTGGATAAAAACCTCCCTTTCCACACATTGAGCCTAGCTTTCAGCTTGTTTAAAATCGGCTCCCATAACTTTTTTTTCCTTGGGTTGCCTCCCACCTCAAGCCCCATATATTTGAATGGTACCTCCATCTGAGCACAATTCAAGGTCTCTGTGTAACAAAGGAGATTATTTCTATGAACATTGATGCCTGTTAACTTTGACTTATGAAAAATAATCTTCAAGTCTGAAGCTAGCTCGAAGCCCCTAAGGATAGCCTTTAGGGTCGCCACATTGCAACCCTTTAGCTACTACAAGAAAGAGGAATGGAGCAAGCGAGTCTCCCTTCCTCAGCCCAATTTTAGTTTTGAATTCTCCGTCAGGCTTCCATTAACTAGGACTGAGATAGTAGCACTTTCCATACAACCTCGGATCCATCTAATCCACTTAATGTGGAAACCCAACTTATGTAGCATATCATAGAGGAACTCCCATCGAACCGAATTGTAAGCTTTTCCAAAATCCACCTTCAGACATAACCCGCTTCTCCCGCCCCTTCTAAGATCCTCCACCTCTTCATTAGCCATAAACACACTGTCTAGAATCCCTCTATCCTTCAAGAAAGCCGATTGACATTCATCAACAATCATGGGGAGAACCTTCTTGATCCTTCAAGCCAACACCTTGGATATATATTTGTAGATGGCGCCTACTAAGGATATGGGTTTGTATTGATCTAGGTGAACATGATTCCTTACTTTAGGTACTAATGTTATGAATGACGCATTGCACCCCTTTGGTATACAACCTGTTTCATGAAAAAGGGTCATCACTGTCGTGAACTCTTCCTTCAAGAACTCCCAACTCTTCTTTAGGAAATTGAAATTGAATCCGTCGGGTTTGGGGCTTTTTGAACCTTCACATTGCCACACCGCATCCCTTATTTGCTCCTCGGAGAACCCTTCTAACATACTCAAGTTATCAGATATAGATAGAGACTTGAACTCAACCGCATCAAGTCTTACACCTAGGTCTTTTGTCGCTTCAAATCTGTTCTGAAACAACTTTTTCGCTTCAGTACGAATTGTGCTAGGCTCCTCACTCCACAAGCCCTCAACCTCAACTCCCTTTACTTCATTTCTAATTCTTCTCTATCTCAAGGAAGAGTGGAAGAATTTTTTACAAGAGTACCCATTCTTGAACCAGCTTACTCTGGCCTTTTGGCGGAGGAGGGATTCAAGCTTTATATTAGTTTCCTTCAGCCGACTTACTAGTTCAACCCTTTTTAACCTTTCGCTTTCCAATAAGACACCATTGCAGTCTTGGCTATCTAGGTCCTCAATTTCCTACAAGATCCTCTTCTTAATAGTCTCGATATTGCCGAAGACATTCCTGTTCCAAACTTTTAAGTCGCCCTTCAAGTGTTTCAATTTTTCTTTGACTTTCATGAACCCGCTCCCCTGAACTGAATATGAGGACCATCTACCCTTCACCATCTCCATAAAACCTTTCTCTGACAACCAAGTGTCGATGGTTCTAAAAGGTTTAGGACCCCAATCCTTATCCATGGACTTTACAACCAGTGGTTAGAAACTTCCCTACGTTGCACATATTGTTTAGACATTGACCATATTTGCATCCATTCTTCACAGACAAGCACTTTGTCTAGCCTGCTCTTAGCCGACCCATTAGAGTTGAACCAGGTAAATTTCTTACCAACATAAGGAAGCTCGAGCAGAAAGTTGGCGTCGATGAAGCAATTGAAATCTCTTATTTCGCTTGACTGGTTGTCCCTTGCCCTTACACCTTTCCTTTCACTTTGGCTTCTTACGGCATTAAAATCACCGTAGAAGCACCAAATCAGAACTTGGGTCCCTGTAAGTTCCCTGTAAGTGTCTATTAATTACCACTTTAAGCAATTATTCTACAATGTAAAGTTCATTAACTTACATACCTTTAAGTGCACATAATTTGTTGCTCATACATGAACCTTTGAACAAAATACTTTAAAATTGTAAGTTTGATATACTCTCGATTAAAATGTCCTTCACCTTACTTAAATAGACATATATGACGCTTAAACATGCTTCAGATATCATATTCTTTGCTTTAAGTGATGTACCAAAATATTGGTTGACACTACCTTTTGGATCGACTAAAGCAAAATTATATTCAAGAAACATTTTTTTTTAACTTTTGTTGTTATGATCGTTGTTGCTGCTATAAATGGTTGTCAATGATTTTATTTAATACATTTTATTACAACTTTTATAACACATGTATTAGTAACTAACTAATTGCATTAGAAATATTCATAACTAACTCACTTTTATAATAACTTTATGACAATGTTTTTTAGACAACTTATTTTTGTTATAAAATAAAATTGCACTACAATATAATCATGAAATAGGGACCATTTTAAAGATAAAAAAATTGATTTCTAAATTAGTTTCTATTAATGTTAAATGGTTTCTAAATTAGTATCTAATTAGCAACCAAGATTTTGCTACCAAATTTAGAATCTAAATAATTGGTAGTTAAAACCTTGGTAGCTAATTAAATATTATGAAAAAGTACATTTAGCTGCAAAAAAAAAGTGACGGTAACACTGGGGACACTAAATAGTGTCAGCTAAGCCTTCACGATTAAAAAAAATTAAATAAAGTGTGGGAAAGCGTGGGTTATACCCACGCAAATTTTATAAAAAAAGTAATAGTAATAAATTTTTAAATTTTTGAAAGATAGACCCACGCTATGCCTAATTAAAATTTTGAAGGTGTACTTAAAATTTTGAAGGCTAAGCGCACGCTATGCTTACTTAAAATTTGAAGGTGTACTTAAAATTTGAAGGCTAAACACATGCTGTGCCTACTTAAAATTTTGAAAGTGTACTTAAAATTTTGAAGGCTAAGCTCATGCTATGTCTACTTAAACTTCACACTTTTGAAGGTTAAGTTCACGGTATGCCTCGAGATTTATCTTTGAAAGTGTTGACGTAATTCCACTACCATACCCAGTGGGTTCATATCTGTCGCCACAATCTCTTTCGGCACTGAATGAGTCATGAAAATTATGGGGGGCCTTGTATGTTCCACCCGCAGCTTCATTCTTGATAAGTGAAGAATTCCCCTGTGTGAAGGCGCTGAGTCAACAACCTCATGAGAAACGATTTCTTCTCCTGAGAAGGACCTTGAAAGTTGGTGTTGCCAAACCCTTCGATCCATCTATTGAGATCAGTAGAAGCTGAAGCTGAAGGCGGTTGCTTGCTGTTGTTATCATCTGCAGAAAAAACAACAGAGATAGCCTCTTGAGCAGTGTCTCTCACAGCCTTGTTGAGTGCATCGCCAGCCTTGTTGAGTGCCTCGCCTTTCAGAGAATCCAATTGACCCTTGTACTGTAACAACTGACGAATTGCCACTGATGTATCTGCATTTTCCTTATAAACTCTACACCACATTTTCCAACTGCATACTTGATCAATCTCAAAGCCTGTGAAATGCAAACAACCACAATGATCGGAATCTGAGAGCTCCTTCACGATGTGTTTAAGGATGAATTCTGAGAGCTCCTTCACGATGCTAGGGTGCAAAGAGCGTAGGAGCTCGCAGATTTCATCAAGTTTGTAGACAAGTGTGACTTTCTCTTCATCTGAGGTAGCGAAATCGATCAAGCACCACCTCTAGTACGATTCCACCGCTCTTCGACTCAATTCCATTCTCTTCTCCTTCACAGATTCTGTTTATTTATATTTACTGCAACACAATTCGCAACTTCACTCACAGTAAGTAAAAAACCTTGCAATTTGAATGATGTTGTTCTCTAGTTTTTGTATTAAAATAGTAGAAATTCTAGATTTGGAATGGAACTGAGAAAGAGAGCGATGAAGGAACGTAAAAGCAGAGAGACGAAGGGCCTTTTTGCCACGAAAAGAGAAAATTCATCCAGAACGTGCACGTCAGTTGCTAGTTGCTGACTCACCCACGCCATGTGAAAACTTGTTTCTACGCTCCCGGTGCACATTAGAACTTGTCATTAAGTTGTGTTGTCTATTGGAAACAAATCGACAAAACAAAACTCCGTTACCCCAACTCGAATTTTTCTGAATAAAAACTTTACACTTTATAAAGAAAGAACTTGCCCTACATTTCATTCGTTGAAATGATAGCTTGCAGTAGGTCTCTCACCAGGTTCGTGTAACAAACTATTTTTCTCTCAGAATAAATTAATATATCTCGATATCAATGTTAGAATCTGCAATTTCGAAATTCTTGTGTTTGATTACACACTTCAAATTATCCCCTAATTCTTGTTCATTCCTTTACAAGCACACTCCCGTGATTTGTTGCTATACTGTCTTCCAATTTAATTCGTAGTCACTGATTCTCAATTTTTCTTTTCTTTAGTAAGTGTTCCTAGTGAAATTATAGGGACATTGCAATTAGATATATCTATTGATTGATCAAATTTTACTGGACTCAGTTTTACGCTCGCAAATAATTGATTTACACTGGTTATGTTGCGTCTACTTATACATACTGACTGAGATGATGTCTCAATGAGTTGTGATTGTATCAAATTTCTATTCTCTTGGTCCTTAAGAGTTTTGAACTCCTTTCTCATCTTAAAGTTATTTCTTTTTACAACAAGAGTACTTATCATTGTTTAAGCTGCAATTTTATGACGAGGGTAGGAAGAAGAAAATATGTCTTGAAGACCATACCATGGAACAGAAAAAAATGAACTCTATATGGAGACCAGTTGCCACTAAAGCCAATACTTGTGAAGGTTTGTCCTAGGACATGCTATTGTTCAACTTCCGGTTGTACCAACTGTTGAATCAAGTAGTGTTCAAGCTTTGAAGAATCCAAACCCTTTGAAGAATGTTGAAGTCTTGGTTGTGCTTGCTGTTGCTGAGTTGTCTTAGTTAGGATCTGGGGTAGTTTGAGTTTTGTAATCCACTCAAGATTGAATCCAAAACATAGGCATTCTCAATCTTTTAAAAGAAAAGTGTTTTTCTAACTAAGTGAAAAACAACCCATTGTTTTGTCGAAACAACCGATTGTTTTATACTTAGATGTTTTTAGAAAAGATTGAAAACTGTTTTTCAAATGGTTGAACTGTTAAAACTAAAACAACCGATTGATTTGAGGAAACAACCGATTATTTGTTTTGGTACCATAACAGAAAAACTGTTTTAGCTTTGACTGAGCTTTAAATGTTTTAACTGTTTACGCTCCAGTCTTTAATGCTTTGACCAATCTTTTAAATGCAATGAATAAGTTTGTTAAGATTGATAACAAACAATATCTTGAATATATTCAGAAAAACAGATTTGAGTAAGAAGATTTTGAACACAAGCTTTTGAGTTTTCAAAGAATTGAGATTGCTTAGAGATTGAGATTAATCAAAGAGTGTGAGATAGGATTTCTGCTTATATAGATTTCATATTTGCTTCTGTAACAAGTGTAATCCTTGAATTCTGTTGAACAAGTTTGTTTGTGTGTTTGCTGAGAAGTGCTGTGTGTTCTTGAGGGATCAAGATCAGCATTCTTAGTGTGGTGTTGGCCAAGAGAAGTGTGTGTCTTGAGGGGATCAAGGTCACTTTCTTGGTTGTGGTGTAAGTAATCTAGGTTTGATTGCTTAGTGAAATTCATCAGTGGTTTCTGAGAAGACTGGATGTAGCTTTGGGTTTAGAGTGAACCAGTATAAACATCTGTGTGCATTCTCTCTATCCCTAACTCTTTAAATTCAGTTTGATATTTGTTTACTGGTATAAACAACCGATTGTTTACTGATGCTGTGCTTTTAGCTTTGTGTTTTGAAAAACTGATTTCTCAATCAAGGTATTCTCGAAGTAATTTCATTCAAGCTTAAAAGTTTGCGAAAACTCTCTTTAAACAATTCACTCCCCCTCTAGTTTAAAGCCATATATTCTAACACCAACTACCAACAATTTGAAATTTTGCGTTATGCTTATGATTTTTATTTTATTTTTTCTTTTGCATGATACGACATTTGGAAAATGTAACACACAGAAGAAGTAGTTACTTTTTTTTCTTATCTTTATACACACACGGTCTAGTTCCTCGATCAAAATTAGTATTTTTGTATATTTCATGCTATGTATTTGACAAGCACTCAATGCTATGGGGTAGTGTGAATTTTGAAAAGCATGATACCTATTACTTAGGAGGAGAGGTCGGGTAGGACGGTTACTCATATTAAATGATCTGGTTTTTGTAGTATTTGTATTGTACTTTTTGTTGAAAATTCTTATATATCACTACCCATAGAGGTGTTATATTGGCTAATAGTTTCAGCTTACATGCTGCCCACGCATTTTTATTAATTATGTGACCAATGTGTAGACTCAGTCCACGCTTTTTATTAATTATGTGGTCAGCGTGAAGGCTTAGCCCAAGTTTTTTTTATTAATTATGTGGCCAACATTACGCTAAGTCCATGTTTCTTCAAATAAACAATATAAATACAATTTTGTGTGGCTAATGTGTAGGCTAAGCTCACGCATGTTTCAAAATTGTGTGGCCTGTGTAGGCTAAGCCCCTGCTTAAATATAAATATAATTTTGTGTGGCCAATGTGAAGGCTAAGCTCACGCATGGTTAAAAATTGTGTGGCCAATGTGAAGGCTAAACTCACGCATGGTTAAAAATTGTGTGGCCATGCGTAGCTTAGCTCACGCTTATTTGAATAACCAATATAAAATATAATTTTGTGTGGGCATCATGTAAGCTAGGCCTTTGCAAAAAAACACACCACTTGTGTCCAACACATCCTCCACTATTTTTACGTCGAGCATATTAGCTTCCAAATTTAAATAAACGCTAAGCCCACGCTAATTACACCTTTGCGTCCGTTATTATACCTAGTGTCTGTTTTTGTCCCATGCTAACAAGGATATTTCTTGTAGTGTTAAATATCATTTTAGAAACCATTTAACAATAATATAAACTAATTTAAAAATCAAATTTTATTAGTTTATAAAATGGTATATAAATAGTTACTATAGCAACTAATTATTTTGTGTCTCTAAAATTGATTTCTATTTTAGAATTTTCTATAGTGTTGGTATTATCAGAAACTTTAATTTATCATCACAAATGTATTAAAAGTATGCTTTGCTTTAAGTGATGTCAACCAACTACCTTTTGGATCGACTAAAGCAAAAATTATATTCAAGCAACATTTTTTTTAAAACTTTTGTGGTTATGATCGTTGTTGCTGCTATAAAAGGTTGTCAATGATTTTATTTAATATATTTTATTGCAACTTTATACACGTATTAGTAACTAATTAATGGCATTAGAAATACTCATAGCTAATTCACTTTTATAATAACTTATGACAATGTTTTTAGACAACTTATTTTTGTTAGAAATGACATTGGTATTCATCAGAAACTTTAATTATCATCACAAAATTCGTTACTATTTATAACAACAACAAAATGTATTAAAAAGTATTTTTAATGATTAATATATTTAAACATGACTAAAACTAGAATTACGTTGGTACCATGTCAAAACTGACAGTGTACAATTTCAACGTTTGTTATGGCTTTGGTAACGGACATTCAATTTCAACGTTAACGCATACTAACAGCCATCGTTACATTTCTGTGATTCTGGTTGAATCACTTCTAAACAGATTTTATTTATTTATTTTTTATTTTTAATAAAAAAAGTAAAATTACATTGATATGTACTGTGATTTGCGTCACTTTAAGTTAATTTTAAGATTTTAAAATATATAAACAGTTTTGTTAAATAATAAAAAAGAGTAGAAACTAATTAACATAAATTTAAATAATATTTAAAAGCAACCATGGCCAAATAAATGTTTAAAAAAGTAATAGACTAACTTGACTAAACTAGTTTTACGTTAAGATGCAAAGGAAATACAAAAATTATTGATGAGTTATAAGTGTTTGACTAAGCTAAGGAAAAAAAAAGATGAAACATGGTAAACATAATTTGAATTATTTTAAGCTTACTAACAGTGTAAAATTACATTGGAATGTAATGTGATTGCGTTACTTTCAGTTAATTTTAAGATTTAAAAATATATTATGTTAAATAATAAATAAGAGTAGAAATGAATTAACATATATTTGAATTAATATTTAAAAGCAACCCTTGACCAATTAGGTTGACTAAAGTAGTTATACGTTAAGATGGAAAGGGAAATAAAAAAATATTGATGAATTATAAAAGATGCATAGTATTAAGTGTGTATATAAGGAATGGGATGGTAAGAATGATGAAGAGATAAGTTGATAAGAGTGAAAGCAGAGAAGCATAGAGAATAAAGAGAAAAGATGAAGGTTTGGCTATGTGATGTTTCTTATGGTTTATGGTTTGGCCATAACAAGATTGATTGAAGGTCAAATGCCTGCTAGCTGTGATGAGTATAATCCATTATTTTCACCATGTGTGCCTTATTTGGCTAATCCAGACTTTGGGATTCCAAGTCCAAGGTGTTGTGCTGGAGCTGCTCAGGTGTTTGGAAAAGCCAATAATCCTGCAGCTATTCAAAAACTTTGTACTTGTCTGGTTGCCACTATGCCTAATTTGTCGTTTAAACCTGAGAAATTGACACAACTCCCAACAGCCTGCAAGATTAAACTTTCATCCCTATTGATAAGTGCATAAAAGCTTGAACTATTCAACTGCTCATACCATACATTCACACTTCAATGGTTAAGTTGATGCATGTAAAACAAATAAATATTATCAAAGGAGGTATCAACTCTTTGCAATTACTATTATTATTAGTCTACAACTTTTATTTATTTATTTATTTATGCATTTGTGTGGATTAATTGTGGGATTAATTAAATTAAATAAAGTATTTGTATGTTTTCACTTACATATAAAATCATATTTGAGGTAAAGATTAATAATTGGTACATAGTAGCTAACCAACAAAAGTAAGAGATGAGAAACTTAAAAATTAAAAAACATATAACCTCAAACAAATTCATAATCATATCTGCATGTTTCCAAAGGCAGGAGGTTGTTTGTCGTTTGTTCCGAGTAGACTGTTTTAGAAAGGGAAGTGATACCCGTTGTAGTCTGCATGGGTATCATGTTTTTTTGTTTTTTTTTCTGTGAACGGGTGGGGATAAATATTAGTTGTGTGGCTATTTAATAAAACTAATAATATCTTGTAAAAGATAAATAAGAATAATAAAATAAATAAATATTTATGTTTGGTGGTGAAGGTTAAATAAGTTAACACTACAATAAAATTATTAAATAAAACTAATTTTAGATATCAAAATAATTAATTATTATATTAATTAAATTAAAGATCATCTTATAAGTTATAAAATTATTATTATTTAAAATAGATTTTATTATAATAAAAATTCATAAAATCATTTTTAAATTAGTGCGAAGTAATAATAAGAGGAATAATTATGAACAAAAATGTGGAGAGTTAAAGAAAATAAAAGCCATTCTTAAATATGGTCTAATTGAAGTGATAGAAAAATATGAATCCAAATAAAAGCCATTCTTGTATATATTTTCTCTTAATTTATATTTTTTTAATGATAAAATTATAAAAAAAAATTGAACTTCAGATCCCAACCACACTATCTCAATATACTTGAAGTCAAAATAATAAATATAAATTACTATATAAAAGGTTAAATATAAAAGTCTGATGACAAAATATTCCAAATCTATCTTTAACTATTAGTCTGATAAAAACAATTTGTTAAAATGTTGGTACTTTTGTTGGATCTGTAAATTAAATAAATTGTATTTATTTACCGCAAAAAATTTATAGATAATCACAAATTATTTACACAATGTTTTATAGATTTTTATCCATAAACACTATAATTTCATTTTTTTTTTCATGATTATTGTTATTAAATCCTTATTATAATTAAATTATGCTGTAAGAAATTCTATAAATAAAAAAATATCTTTAACCACTACACACTAGATAAACTTAGTGATGATATTATAATTATTATTTTTTTATTATATTTTTATTATTACTATGATTATTATCATTAATTTATTATTAAAATTATATTATTATTATCAATAATAATATAATTATTATAAATATTAATATTATTTAATTATTATTGATATTCTTATTAATTTATAAAAATTATATTATTAAAAATATTAATTATTACTACTAACATTAGTATTATAAAAATTCTTACTATTAATTATAATTATATTATTATAAATATTAATTTTATTATTACTATTAATTTTATTATTAATATTTTATAGTAATAATATTATTTTTAATATTACTTTTATTTTTAATATTATTAAACTGTTGTATTTTGTAAGTAGAAATTTATATGTAATATGAAATGTATTTACGGATATATATTTTTGGATAATTTATCTAAAACGTAAAATTTGTATCTACCTTTGAATTTATTTATCAGAAGCTACAGATTTATGGGTAATAATTTTTATGTAGTACGGAATTTATTTATATATATTTATATATATATATATATATATATTTAAATCTGGATATCTATGTAATAATTATGATAAATTTGAAATTTTGTGTAACACTATTTTAATGAATTAAAAGTATGAATTAATCGATAAAAAAACACTTAAATCCAAAGTTTTGAAAAATTACTAAAATCACTAAAAAAAAACAGATTTACCTACGGACCAAATCCGTATGTAACAGCAAAAATTCGTAGGTAAATCAGTATTATCGACGGATTTTTCATGTAAAAAAAATCGTATGTAATGTTGACGTATGTAATTTACCTACGAAATATGAACCTATGGATAACAACGAAACGTAGGTAATACCACGAACAGTAGTCCGTAGGTAAGATATACACACACATTACCCACCAACTGTATTTCATGGGTACATTCGTAGGTAATCGTACATCCATCAAAATGTCTATTCATGCATTTAAATGAATGCCTTTTTTAAAACATGTATAATTTAACATATCCAACACATTTAATTTCAAATTCAAAACATAACATAATTGAAGTCTGCATACGAAAGATAACTTAATATAAAAATCAAGTCCAGATGGTTTTAATTTTAGCTTTTTTAAAGAATTCTGAGAGATTATAAATATAGAGTTATATGAAGCTACATGCTGCTTTCACAAATGAGGGAGATGACCAAAAGGATGTACTGCCTCTTTCATCACAATTATCCCCAAAATTACTAACCCTGTTAGATTAGAGGACTTTAGACCAATATCATTAGTTGACAATTTTTACAAAATCAAAGCAAAAATTCTAAATAGAAGACTGCAGAAAATCATGCAAGCTGTAAACTATTTATTTATTTTGGATCTGTATACTAAATAAATTGATTTATTTCCCGCAAAAAATTCATAGATAATCAAAAATTATCTACAAAATGTTTTATAGATTTTTATCTATAAACACTATAATTTCATGTTTTTTTCATGATTATTATTATTAAATCCTTATTATAATTAAATT